>NC_064631.1:193340603-193643633 GCF_023864275.1 Schistocerca cancellata | reverse complement strand
CTCATTTGCGAGAACTAGCCGACGCTTTCATTCGTACTGGTTTCACTGATTTGAAGGAATTACGGAGCACACTTTGACATTATAAATCGGACTGCGTAGCGCCAGCTGGGCCAAGATTAGTGGCTGCGACAGTTACACGTCACAGACGTTCGCTTTCGTATCGACGAGAGACACATCCAAAAGGCAGTTAGCGAACTTCTGTTATACGCGAAACCATAAATGTCTGCTGACATATTGATATTATAAATGGAAATCAAATTTGTAATACATAGTTACTGTAAAAATACAGGGTTATCACAAATGATTGAAGCGATTTCACAGCTCTACAATAACTTTATTATTTGAGATATTTTCACAATGCTTTGCACACACATACAAAAACTCACAAAGTCTTTTTAGGCATTCAAAAATGTTCGATATGTGCCACTTTAGTGATTCGGCAGACATCAAGCCGATAATCAAGTTCCTCCCACACTCGGCGCAGCATGTCCCCATCAATGAGTTCGAAAGCATCGTTGATGCGAGCTCGCAGTTCTGGCACGTTTCTTGGTAGAGGAGGTTTAAACACTGAATCTTTCACATAACCCCACAGAAAGAAATCGCATGGGGTTAAGTCGGGAGAGCGTGGAGGCCATGACATGAATTGCTTATCATGATCTCCACCACGACCGATCCATCGGTTTTCCAATCTCCTATTTAAGAAATGCCGAACATCATGATGGAAATGCGTTGGAGCACCATCCTGTTGAAAGATGAAGTCGGCGCTGTCGGTCTCCAGTTGTGGCATGAGCCAATTTTCCGCGGGCTACGCGTGAAACTTGCCCGCACGCGTTCAACCGTTTCTTCGCTCACTGCAGGCCGACCCGTTGATTTTCCGTTACAGAGGCATCCAGAAGCTTTAAACTGCGCATACCATCGCCGAATGGAGTTAGCAGTTGGTGGATCTTTGTTGAACTTCGTCCTGAAGTGACGTTGCACTGTTATGACCGACTGATGTGAGTGCATTTCAAGCACGATATACGCTTTCTCGGCTCCTGTCGCCATTTTGTCTCACTGCGCTCTCGAGCGCTCTTACGGCAGAAACCTGAAGTGCGGCTTCAGCCGAACAAAACTCTATGAGTTTTTCTACGTATCTGTAGTGTGTCGTGACCATATGTCAATGAATGGAGCTACGGTGAATTTATGAAATCGCTTCAATCATTTGTAATAGCCCTGTACATTCATTTCACGTAAGAGCACATATGGCATAAATAACCCATTCAATTTCCTAACGTACTTACACCGTTCCACACAATGTACTTTATGTTGCTAGTAAGACTTACAGTAACAGCTTGTATACGACAGTACTTGAAACAGGAGAGACGAATTCTTTTTCCTGAAGCGTTAACTACAACTCTTCAAATGACTCAAATGGCTCTTAGCACTATGGGAATTAACTTCTGAGGTCATCAGTCTCCTAGAACTTAGAACTACTTAAATCTAATTAACCTAAGGACATCACACACATCCATGCTCGAGGCAGGATTCGAACCTGCGACCGAATTGTCGAGCAGTTCCAGACTGTAGCGCCTAGAACCGCTCGGTCACTCCGGCCGGCCTAACTACAACTCTTCTGATGCCAGAATGCATGGTGTGACACATGAACGAGATGTGTTTTCTAAAGAGTTGTATGAACTAAATTAAAGGACATGTGACTAAATGTAAGTGTGATACTTTGTTTGGAAAATACATCACTATCTAACGTGCCCAAAACTTTGGATGACGAGAATTTTGCAACAGGTTTTACGTTAGTTTCTGGAGATCGGAAATCTCCTCTGTAGGAATCAACAAGGTTATTGTGAAAGCCAGCTCGCTCCGTTCGTTCAGAAGCAGACCCAGAAGGCAGCAGATATCAGCACTTAGCTAGATGCCGTGTTCTTTGTCTTCCAGAAGGCGGTACAATCATTTTTATACTCTTCGCCTGAAGCACGAAATACGAGATTACGGCGCATCAGTCCAGTTTTGTGGTTTGGCTGAAGAGTTCCAAGCAAGCAGAACACGGCATGTCATTCTTACCCGAGAGTAACTTTCTGTGTACAAGTCCCATCCGTTGTACCCCAAGGGAGCGTCAGTGTTACGCGGCGGTTACAACGCGCAATATGAAAAGAACAATGCAATAAATAAAGCGGCTTGTAGCCCAAGATCTTGTAAGACAGGAAGAAGGGATTAGCTAATGATCATGTGAAATCCCTCGCAAATCTTTGTAGGTACATGCAGTGTTCAGTCCCTGCTCAAAACTGGAAATGAGGAATCACTGAAATGAGAGAGATAAATTTGTGCGCCATCCGTTTACGCTATCTAATAAATATTGCGAGCACGTGGCTCCTTTATACATTACATGGAATAGTAACCTGTAACAAATAATCAACATACACTGTGCATTTAACGATGCTGTTAAGAGTCACGAAAACTCCAACGTCATCTCCTCCTTTCCATGAGACTCCAGTTGAACAAAGTAAGCAGCATTCAGTGTGTCAAGCAGTAAGCAAGTAAGCAAATAGATAAGTGGAAGCATTCAAGTTTCACCATAAACAGCAAAGACAGGAACGTTCCGTATTATTTCATGCCTCAAAGATGAAACCTAATTAAGTAAAAAACAAAAAATGAGAAAAATAAGTTAGTACATTGTTAAAGGCCAGCTCGAGGTACGGGCACAAGAGAACGAATTACAGACTTGCATGTAGTTTTTGGAACTAGATTTGAAGTGAACAAATGGAGATTTCTCACTCGCACTGTTTCGTAAAAGGAGTTCGGTAATGCGAACTAGCAGCTGGTTTTTTCCACTAAGAAGAGATCTGAGATGAAAGGGATGCATAGACGAAACATGAGAGCATAAAGATTTATATAAATATACATACAAATAAGAAACCATACAAGGCATGGTAAAAAGAAATGAAGTAAACACTTCACGAAGTAGTGTTTGTTAAGATACAGAAAAGAAATTAACAAAATGTTGCAGGTGATATCTGTGAAACACTAAATAAAAGGAAGTAGAAAGTAAATAATGTTAGCTAAAGTAAGTGCAGTAAGAGAAAAATTATATAGGCCAATATTAAACAAATAAGGCCGGTGCACTATCTAGGCTGCATAGTTGTAGATCATCGTGAACAGATCTTCTATAGAAACTAAGTGATTGCCTAGTTGATCAGTTACTTATTGCAATCTTATATCGCATAATAAAAAGATACTATCGTTCTCTAGTACAAAAACAAAGTTGGACATGTTACTGATCGTAGAAATACAATACTAACTCGGCTGAAATTTTTCCATCGTCGCCATTCTTAATTGCCCCCTGCCCCCCTTCCCCCCCCCCCCCTCCCCCCGGCTCTCATAAGAGAGCTGCGAGTGTCCAACATACACAGTGTTTATCTCGATTTATCTATTTTGAACACGAAAATTTGGTTTTGTTATACGGAGCTGTCGCTCAGCCAAATGAGATGCTCCAACGTGACGTTAAAGAGTGTCTGCAAACAAAAGCGGAACAGTGGAGAATAATTTTACGCTAAAACAAAACACACTTAGTTGCTTGCGGTTGGAACGATACACCATCTGGAGGGCAAAGGATTTGAAATCTAAAGTTGATTCACCAGTTAATTACGGTAAAAGTTCTATTAGTTTCTGCAGAGGCTTGAAAGAAAGGTACAAGTCAAAACTGAATGACTTTGTAAATGAGGTACTCGTATAAAGGTTGTTAAAGGATAACTTAATGCCTTGAATTTAAATTCAAAATGCACGCTCACACTGCAATATTACATCATCAATAGTAACGAAATGGAAGTTACAAAAAATTAGGCCATAGATACTGCATTAAAATCCAATTATGTGTTCATGTGTTTCTGTTACGTGTCAAGCCCAAAATTCCATAAAAATTAAGTTTTTCTAAGAGTGTATATGATCTGCACACACAAACACCTTGCAGAGATCACAAAAACTATCAAGATATCTTCGTGATTGGAGGAGAAAGTCCATGATTGTAATTTCGTTAAAATATTTCACCGTGAGGATAAACGCCTTTGTTTTAATGGTTATCTACCCAGTTCGCGTGTCATATCCGTGAATCTTCTGCCCTGTTTCGCGATAATGCAAGGCGTGCTGCAATTTTCCGGACTTTTTCGATGGACTGAGTCAATCTTATCTGGTAGGGAACCAAACTGTGCAGGAATGCTCCAGAAAAGGATGGACAAGCAAAGTGTAGGCAGCCTCTTTACTAAATTTTTCCATCTTCCAAGTGTTCTGCCAATAAAGCGCACTGTCTGGATCGCATTCACTGCAGCATTTTCTATATGTTGGTTCCAATTTAAGTTGTTCGTAATTGTAGTCATTACGTCAGGGGTGTCCAACCCGCCGCTCTCCGGCCACTTGCGGCCCAAAGTATCAATGTGGCCCAAGAAACGAGCGTCTATCACACGATCGGTAAAAAAATATTTTCAATTTGAAACTTCCGCCACAGGGTGCTATTCTTTCACTAATCCATCCCGTTTCCTTTTTTTTTTTTTTCGTTGGTTATTGTTAGTGCTATGTACATTATGTGCGGCCCGAAAATTCTGATCTTCCAGTACGGCCCTTATAACCTAAAATATTGGGCACCCGTGTCCTAGGTATTTAATTGAAGTGACAGCCATTTAATTTGTGTGATTTACCTTGTAACCGAAATTCAACTGATTCCCTTTAGTGCTCATGTGGATGAACTCACTTTCGTTTACAGTAAATTGTAACTTTAATCACAATCTGAAATCATTTTGTTTAAATCAACTGGCAATTTATTTTGTTCTTCTGAAGATTGTAAACAACAGGATCATTTGCAAACAACCTAAAAGGGCTGGTCACTCGTCCTCTAAATCGCTTATATAGGTTAGGAACAGTAAAGAGCCTATAACACTTCATGGGTAACGTCAGAATATCCTTTTATTTCACTCGATGAGTTTTCCTCAACTGCTGTAAACTGTGACCTTTCTGACAGGAACACGAACAGGACAGTTGGCGTCCATCTTCTAAGCGCCTGCCATTTCAGATTTTTCGGCATTTTTGTGCTGCTGTTCCGTGTAACATTGTTATTATTCGTGTCGCCGTTCTTTGAATATCTCCTGTTAATTCTGTTCAATATGAGATCCATACACGTGAGCAATCTTTTAACTTGGCACATACAAGTGTTACTTAAACAGTTTGCTTTATAGACTGACTGCTATTTTTCGGTGTATTGCAATGAACGGAAATCTGTCGACTTCTATACCTACATGGCGACAGATTTATATGAAATAAAATCGTCATAACTTCTGAACTGTTTGCGTTACAACGTTCCAACTGAACGGCAGGCCGCGTGGCATGATCGAATTAGTATGAGCATGGTTTGACATTTGGGGGACTGAGAATCGGCATTTCGCGGTCGATAAGTCTCTTCATCCTCAGCGGGTGACCGTGTGGTGTGCTGTGTCCAGTCACGGAATAATCGGTGCGATATTTCTCGATGCCACGGCGACTACCGAACGGTACGTGAAGGTTTTGGAAGATGATTTCGTCCCCATTATCCGTAGTGACCCTGATTTCGACAACATTGGGTCATAGAAGACGGACCTCGACCCATCGAAGCAGGAAAGTGTTTGGTGTCTTGTAGTAGCACTTTGGTGACCTCATTCTGTCTCTGTGGTACCCAGAGGCCACTTGCATGTACCTCGATTGGCCGCCATATTCTCCGGATGCGACTCCTTTTTGTGGGCCTTTATTAAAGACAAGACCCCAAAATCATAGCTGAGCCGGCCATTCACGAGCCATTCAGGAGGTCGTCGGCAGCGTCGATGTTCCGACACTTTAGCGGGTCATGCTGAATTGCGCTATTCGTCTCCGCCACATCGTCGTTAATGAAGGCAGGCGTAACTAACCTGTTGTAACCTAAATCTGAATATCTGAAGTGACGTTTAGATTTTGAATAAAGTGTGTGCTAATTTACGTGTTTTTTATATAGTTCAATAATTTTCATCCTGTATGTAGGAGCCTATTGCATTTAATATCCAAGGAAACTGTTACACCGAGATATATGAATGTGTCAATGATATTGTTGTCATAGGTTACTACTTCTCCGCTTTTTGTGAAGTATACAGTTTTACATTTCTAAACGTTTAGAACAAGTTGACAAACTTTACAACATTTTAAATGTTAATCAAGGTCTCAATGAATATTTGTGAAGCTTTTTTCAGACAGCAGTTCATTACAGTTAACTGTATCATTTGCAACAAGTCTGTGATTACATTGTCTGCCAACTCAGAGAGCAAGGATCCCAGCTCACTTCCCTGCCCTGTGGATGACCTCCCCATTCGAGATATCAGTCCGCTAAGCGAGCCTATGGAGACCTCTGATGGACGGCCGTCGCCTCGGAGCGAGGCGCAGAGCCCGCGTGGCGCGCGGACCACTTGGAGCCGGGCGCGGCTCAGCCCAGAGCGAGGTCCATTCAGTGGCTGCCGCCGTTTTGTGAATTGGCCGGGCGCGGCCGCATCCTGTTGTGCTCCGCTGTGTTGTGTTGTGGAGCGGCGCGTTTTTTGTGCGTGCCGACCGTGCGTCACGCACGACGCGCCGAGCTGCCCCGGGCTCTGCCGGTCGTCCAGTTGCGCAACGCGAGAAACACGAGACGGCGGGCAAAACTCGGCGGCGCGTAGCGCAACCGTGGCGACCCTGCCAGGAGCGAACTGCAGTTCTACCAGCAGACGTAAACGCCCTCCACACTCCCGAAACCTCTAGTACAGTTCTATACCGACATCCACATTCGTAATCTGTAATCCACTGACAAGTGCATGGCAGTGGGTACTTAAAAAAATCAGTTTGTAATAGGAATTTAGAACATTTATTGTTTTCTAACATTATGATAGAAACGATCTTTTGACACAAAACTAGCAGAGATTCAGAAAATACTGTTATTGTGCAACACGACCTTTTATTTATTTATTTATTTATTTATTGTTGACTCGATTTCCAGAAAGCTTTTGACACCATTCATCACAAGCAGCTTCTAAACAATGTGCATACCTATCGAGTTTCGTTTCAGCTGTGTGACTGGATTTGTGATTTGCTTTCAAAAGGTCACAGCTCGTAGTAACTGACCTCATCAAATAAAACAGAAGTAGTACTGGCATTCCCCAAGGAAGTATTTTAGGCTCTCTGCTGCTCTGCTGTTCCCAATTCATATCAATGATGTGGGAAACAATCACAGCGACCTACTTAACATCGGTAGCAGATGATGCGGTCACTTACCGTCCTAAAGCCGTTAGATGATAGAAATAACTACAAAATCATTTAGACAACATGATTAGGGTGGTAATGAAAGTGGCAAATGTCTCTAAACAAGAATCACTTAAATTTCGGTTACAGGGAAAATCAAACAAATTCAATGGCTGTCAGTTGAACTAAATACCTATGGATTAAAATTACGAAGAACTTAAATTGCAACCATCACACAGAAAATGTTGTGGGGAAGGCGAACCAAACATTGCGTTTTATTGGCGGAACATTGGGAACATGCAACAAATCTCCTAAACTGGTTGTCTACGCTAGGCTTGTCCGTCTTGTTCTTGAGTATTGCTGCGCCGCTTGGGATCCTTATCTAATAAGATTCATGGGGGACATCGATAAAGGTCAAAGACAAACGGAAAGGGGTGTCACAAGTGCGAGACACGAGCTGGGATGGTAATCATGAAAACAGATATTTTAATTGAAATCATCAACTTCTCCTCCAGAAGCGATTAAAATTTTTTTACTCCAATCTACTACGAAGAAATTACCACACCAATAAAGTAAACCAGAGCTCGCACGTAAATTTTAGGTGTTCGTTTTCCCACTTGCTTGTAGAACGTGGAACGGTAGAGAAATGTCTAAAAGGCTTTTTATGAACCCTGTGTGAATTACTTAAGTGTGAACTGTAGAGTATTGGCCTAGTTGAAGAGGTATTGAGGTTTTATCTCGTTCCATTCTCGTATTAACTGCGGTATGGTTGAGTGCAAAGTGGCTCTGTTCACGTTTGAATCGGCGTAATCTTTCTGTAGTCCTTGCGGGAGTGAAACTCTACAGGGCTGTAATATATTCCTAGATCCCGCACTTAATACTGGCTCTTGAAACTTGGCAAGTAAGTTTTACTGGCACAGCTGGCTTCTGTCTTCAAGAATCTGCCGGTTCTGATTTCTCCACTTTATGTTTTCCTGTGTTTCCGAGACGCTATCTGGCGACAAACGTGTGACGGTTGGCGGTCACCTTCTCTGTAAACGTTCAGTGTGCCCTGCTACATCATTTTTCTAGGATGGATTGAACAAAACTTTTGTAAGGAATCGCTTTTGTAGAGTAACCACATTTCCCAATAACCTACAAACAAAGAAACGTTTTCCCCCCTAAATTACCTATGAGTGATCCTCTGCGATAATTCCGTAATATATACTCACAATTCCTGTTGTGACTCATTGATTTTCTAGTCATAGGATGCAACTTTATTACCTTTTGTGTGAAGTGCACAGTTTTACATTTCTGTAGACTGAAATTTTATGAAGACCACACTGAATATTTGTGCAACATTTTTTGATAGATTTCACTGTACAAAACTGCACCATCTGCATGAAGCCTAAGGTTACAATTAACATTTTCTGCCACAGCCTTAGATTGCTATGTCCTTCCTACCAAGAAATCCACAATTCAGTCACAAATTACCTACGATACTAACGTTTAATTGCTCTTTCTTTGATAAGCCAAAATTTAGTACTGCGTTAAATGATTTTCGGAAGTCTAGAAATGTTGTATTCATTTTATTTCCTTGATAATGAATTTCAGAATGTCATGTGAGAAAAGCATGAAATGGGTCTCGCTTTGCTTTGCAGAATCCATGCTATTTGGTATGGAGGAAGAAATTCTATTCTGAATGTTGCATTACCATTAAATTCAGAATATTTTCTAACTCTCTTGGGAAATACCACCACCTTCACAAACAGAAAAGACATGTCGAAAAAATTCAAAGGGTCAGTTACATTAACGGGATCATATACAGAACACTGAGGAAAAAGATTGAGGAAGAAATACCATCCATACTGAATGTCAGTGCGACAAGGACAATGACAACTGGAAATGAAAAACGTGTGCAAGCTCCGGAAATCAGGTTTTTAAGAAGAGCAGTTAGCTATCGATTATCTGATATAATAATCAATACAACAATCAGACAAGAGCTAGAACTTAAAAGCAGAAATGAACAGATAAAGTAGCGTAGATATAAACGGAGATATCATGTCACAAGAACGAATGAATGAAGAATGCCTAAAATAATCACGAATTACCGACTACCATGGGAAAGACCAATAGGTAGACCAAGGAAGGGTTCGTATTTTATTATTATTATTCTTCTTATTCTTCTCTTTCTTCTTCTGCAGACTAGGGCTACCGCTATTTGTTTGCCTCATTTGGTGGAGATACTGGATCAACTGCTGCCCCATCTCTTGGATGGTCGTCCGAGCAGTCATTTCCTTCGAAGTCGTCCGTCTTTACGGATTTCAACGAGACTTCTGGGATCCATCCTTTCCACATGCTCCTTTCAGTTTCTTTTCCTTGTCTTCATCCGTTTATTAATATCTTTTATTCGAAACTGTTCCCTTACCGATACATTTCGACTTTCATTAGTCCTAGGATCTGTCTTCGGTCGTTCATTTCCACTGCCGGTAACTTCTGTTTTATCTCCTTCATTTCTCAGCAAAACGAAAAACCAGCCCAAAGTTGCCCATTTTACTTTTCATTCACTCGATGAATAGTTTCAGGGCGAGATCCATTTTCCAATCATCGTACAATAATCGAAAATGGCATTTCCGAAGATGTCAGAAATGAGCAGTGGACATTTTCTGCTGCACATGTCATAACAGGACGCCCCGTTGTTTTATTTATTCCTGTTTTCCACTCAGTTGTCATAAATTTGTTTTCCCATACTCTATTTTGCAGGCATCCGGCTTCCCTTACCGCCGTCGTCACTTGATTTTTCATTCTCATACTTAAGTTTTTAAAGCTGGTGATAACAGTCCCCAGATAATTAAAACTTGTCATTTGTTCAATTTGCACACCATCTTCTTCTAATCTCCATGATACAGGTGCTTCTAATGTTACCATTCTCTCTGATTTACATTTCTTAGCTGTTTTATGAAATTTGTGAAGTTATCTTCGTAAATTATCCTCAACGTTTGCATTACGTATAATTTACCGCTTTATTTCTCATTTTATCTCCTGGTGTCTTTCTTACAACATCAACAATGTCATGTGCGCGTATGAGTCTCCTTGTCTTATTCTTTTACACGTTATAATTCATTAAATTCAATGGAACTCTTTTGTCGATTAAGGTTTGAATTATATCCTTTTTTTCTGATCCTGTCAAAGTCTTTTGACAAATTAGCGAAACACAGGTAGTGTAAACGTGATAGGAGGGAGTACTACGTACAAACACAATAGTTTCACCAAGATGTTATAGAATTTGTTGTTAAGAAGACATAAGCATTCCTCAAATATAAAGTTAGTCACAGTCAAGACGATTATAACATCACTCGTAACAGAGTTAACTCGGATATTCGAAAAATAGAAGAGTATTATTCGGAACGATGTACGAAAGGTATGAAACGAGACATTTGTGAAACACAGAATTAAGTGTGGTGGATACTCGAAAAGCGAAAGAAGGATATTAATGAATACATTCAGAAGCAGAATGTAAGCAAAATTCAGTTGGAAAATTATTTTAAATTACAGTAAAAGAACATAACAAATGTGGAACTTGAAACTCGACAACTAAGTACAGGAAATAAGTAAATAGACTTTTTCTTTGGAGGAAAAAGCTCTGCAAAAAGACTTCAAAATAGAAAATAACCAGGCCCAAATGGAATACAGAATGAATTAATAAAATATGTGGGACCAGTATCTATCATCCTATGTTGTTTAACAGTATTAGGAACCGAAGTAGTAGAGGATAGTAAAAGAATGGAAAGAAAGTATTAAAATTCCAGTAAACAAGTGTTAGATAATTTAGATAATTACTGGGGAATTACGCGGCTTGATACCACCTCGAAAAGGTTTACATCTGTAATTAGTACAGAATACGATATAACATAGAAAATACCAGATGGGCAGCAAGGATTCGGGAAAAACACGAGCACAGTATACACTATTTTCGCTGTAAAATAGTTGTGGAGAAACACAAGAAAGGGGTGAAGTGATTAAACAGAAAGTAACCACAGACAATAGAGGCACTGAACAAGAGCACGTAACATGGAAATGTCAAACACTTCAAGAAATCAGAAAAAGGAAAGAATGTGTTCAAAGATTCAAGAAAAAGATCATTCAGGGATATTAGACGATAGGTTTGTGAATCACTTTTCCGGGCCTTCTTGCAGGTGATTGTGATGTGTAGTTTCTCCCAACCACTGGACACAGTGGTTTGTTCCAGACATCTACGACTGTCGTGACCTTATATCCAAAACACTAGTTTGATGCAACTCCACTCTAACCTATCCTGTGGAACGCCTTCACCTTTGCTTACTTACTGCAATCTCAATCCGCTTGAACTTGTTTACTGTGGTCAAACCTTAGTCTCTGTCTCTATATTTTCACCCTCCACACGTCCCTCCACTGACAATGTCTATTCCTTCACGCCTCAAAAATGTCTGTTGTCAATCGGTCGCTTCTTTTAGTTAGGCGCCATAAATTTCTTTTTTCTGCAGTTTGGTTCAATACCTGTTCACTAGTTATCCAATCTACCCATCTGCTCTTCCAAGTCCATTGCCATCTCTGACAAAATTACTGTGTCATCTGCAAACGTTAACTTCTTTTAAATCTCTAATTCGCAATGCAAATTTTTCATGACTTCCTTAGGTGCTTGCTCACTCGTCTGGCTGAATAGCATTGGGGATGTGCTACAACTACGTCTCCCTCCCATTTCAAACACTGTACTTCCACTCTTGTTACCACAGTCTGATTTCTGTACGAGTTGTAGATAACCTCTCACTACAAGCATTTCACCCTTGCTACTTTCAGAATTTCCAAGAGTATACTCCAGTCAAACATTATTAAAAGGTTTCTCGGAACCTACTAATCCTATAAACGTAGGTTTGTCTTTCTTCAACCTGCTGTTGCCAATTTTCCTTTCATGTTTCCTCTACTTCGGCAGTTATCAGTTATTTTGCTGCACAAGTAGTAAAATTCACGTATTGCTTCTAGTGTTTCAGTTCCTAATACCATTCCCTCGGTATGTCCTGATTTGATTCGACTACATTCTGTTGCCCTTGTTTTACTTCGTTCATATTCGTCTTGAAACCTCTTTTAAAGGCACTACTAATTCGAATCAACTGATCTTGCAAGTCCTTTGCCGTCTTTGACAGAATTACAATTTCATCGAAAAATCTCGAAGTTTTTATATCTTCTCCCTGAACTTTAATTCTCTTTTCAAATATCTTCTTAGTTTCCTTCACTGTCTGCTTACTGTGCAGATGGAGTAACATCGAGGTGAGGCGACAATCGCATTTCACTCTCTTCTCAACCACGGCCCCCTTTCTAAAAAAATTGTTCAAATGGCTCTGAGCACTATGAGACTTAACTTCTGAGGTCATCAGTTCCCTAGAACTTAGAACTACTTAAGCCTAACTAACCTAAGGACATCACACACATCCATGCTCGAGGCAGGATTCGAACCTGCGACCGTCGCGGTCGCGCGGGTCCAGACTGTAGCGCCTAGAACCGCTCGGCCACTCCGGCCGGTCCCTCCTTTCATGTCCTTCGACTCTTACAACAGTTATCTGCTTTCTGTATAAGTTGTTGATAATCCTTCACTCCCTAGATGTGTTACCCCTTCTACTTTTAGAATTTCAAAGAAAGTGTTCCAGTGAACATTGTCAAAAGCTTTCTATAACCCTAAAAGTGCTATAAATGTGGGTTATCTTTTTCTTAACCAATCTTTTAACGTAAGTGGTAGGGTCAGTATTGGCTCTCGTGTTTTTACACTTCTCTGAAATCCCACTGATTGTCCAAATCCAAAAAATGACTCTGAGCACTATGGGACTTAACATCTGAGGTCATCAGTCCCCTAGACTTAGAACTACTTAAACCTAACCATCACACACATTCATGCCCGAGGCAGGATTCGAACCTGTGACCGTAGCAGCAGCGTGGTTCCAGACTGAAGTGCCTAGAACCGCTCGGCCATAGAGGCCGGCTGCGCCTAATCGTTTTGCCTAGTTCTTTTTCTCTCTGCTGCCTTCGCTGCCTCTCGAAGCACCCCATTTGTCATCTATTACTTTCACATTTTTCAGCCATCATTGCCTGATACTGTCCTTGTTTCAACAATAACTAATTATTTCAGTTCTTCCAGTTGGCTCCATTTTAATTTCCTAACTTTCCGTAATTTATTTAGTTTTAATCTCTAGTTTATAGCTAACAAAAAATGCTCAGAGGTCACATCTGTTCCTACAAATGTTTTTATTTTAAACTCTATATTCGAGATTTCTTTCTTACCATTATATAACCTATTTGAAACTATTCGGAATCACGGAGCCTCTTCCACGAGTACAACCTCTCTTCCTGATTTCCTTTTTTTTTTTTTTTTTTTTTTTTTTTTTTCCTGTCCGAAGAAGACATAATGATGGGCCATTTCTACGCCAGAAACCAAATGTAACAGTCATATCGCTGGGAACTCGTCAAGAACCAAAGAACGCGGATTAAGGGTGAATTAACGAAGTATGTTCCACAAGAAGAAGAAACTTATTCCCTGCGGATGTACTGGAACTCTATCAGTTGGTAAAATTGAGCTGGAAGGGGCATCAAACTGAACGAGTTGTATGTGAGCATAGAGTGCAACGTAGCGAACAGACAATATGGAATTTTAGATGTTTCACGCATACAGCAGTGAATATCGGCCTCAATGTTTCAATAAAATTTCTGAGAGATGAAAATAAAAGTGGGTTAATTTAAATTCAGCATCGTCTGCAGACTGTTTTAAAATATCAATTTGTATTGACACTCTTTCGGCAAGCACTTATACACTGCCGGGAAAAATTATACACCTGGAAAGCCGACGTCGATTTTGAATCTAGGACCGCACATGCCGCCTGATGGTAGTAGGTGATAATGGTTTCAACGTTTAAACCTTCCCGTCTCCTCTCCGTCTCCTCTATCTCTTTTGTTACGCAACCTTCCTTTCTACAATAACCTATGAAACGTTCCCTTAGAATTTCTATCTCTTGCATAATAATAACAAATGAAATCTTCCCTTTGAAATTAATTCTCTTTCTCAACAATGATAACAATAAGTGCAATCTTCGCATACAAATTTAAATGCTGCTTATTAAAAGTGATTTGCTGATTATTTCGACGAAACATAGAATGTGCCGTCGTCGTGGCCCTCAGTCGTTACCTGCAATAACCCAAAACTGTTCCTTACCTTGTTACTGTTACTGGATCGCCATCTGACTGCTACATCGAACTGCAACAAGAAAATACTTACTCTGTTTAACTATACTCTATTAGTTGCTGGTGTGCTGTCATAATAAGTGGCTGTATTTATTACCAAAGCTGGCGTTATTCTTTAATAGCAAAGCTGGCGTTATTCTTTAATTAATTTGACTGAAGTTACGTAATTCATAGTTAAACTTTTTCTTGACAATAATAAAATTTTGCAAAGTTTTACGTTGATGGTTTTTGGGATGGATTATAATCAGTAATGCAATATTGCTGGCAACAACGATTCTTCAAATATTTACTGTTGGTAACGAAATGATTTTACAAACGTTCAAATGGGACTTATTTTTTACAATAATCTTACAACTAGCATGGCGCAAACATACCTTCAGTAGTCTTGAGTTTATCAAAAAAATATAATTCAATAACATTAGTTCCTCTTATGATAATAGTTAGCTGACGTCTGTACATCCGTTTATAATCTTTTGTAAATAATAACTGGTGGCTGGCAGGCACACCGCTTCTCTCAACCTCTCGCTTCAGACCTGCTACCGACTCGCTTCACTTCTCGTTTACTACTGACTTCCTACGCACGCTAAAGTGCGGTCTCTCCCGCCAACAATGCTTTCTGGTGCAGACAATCCCTGCTACCATTACAATATGTATTAATGCGCAGTCTTTCCCGCCATTTTTAAAATTATATCAATGTGCAGTCCCTCCCGCCAAAAATACTTTGGTGCAGATATTCCCTGCTACCACAATTATTTCCAAAATAACAAATATTAATTATTTCTATTAATAAAATATAAAACATGTTTCATAAATTGTGGTTTGACAATAGACAATAGAAATATACACGTCTTACAACGTCGTCCGCCAACAGTTAGCGTAGGGGCATGGCTACACTTTAATAGGAAATGCTTACAGCCAGAAAGCTCAGTGTGGTGCAAAATGGGAAGCAAGCAGACAACCGTGCCACGGAAACGCACTCGTGCTTTCTACAGCCAACTGAGCGAGTCTAAAAGGGGGCCTCCAATGGTCCTTTCGGAGAACAGCCAGGCGAGTTAGACGTTTTGCGTCGGTTGTACAACGATGCTGGTATCAGTGGTCGCGTGAACATTCTCACACGCATAGACCAGGGTCTAGACGTTCACGAAGCACAGACGCCTTCCAACATCGATAGCAGTGCAGATTGTACAGCTACCACAGGGCGGATAGGAGGGCTTGTGAGCTTAGACGTGTCAACACTAGTTGTTGTGAACTGGGTATTACCAGTGGGACTACGGACACGCACGCCTCTATCCCGTCTTCCACTCACGCCACGACATCGACGTACACGGCTCGAATGGCGCCGTCAGAAGATCACTTGGCGCGCCTTGGACTTCAGCTATGAAAGCAGAGCGTGCCTGCAAGCTAGTGATGGTCTTTTCCACGTATACGACTTAGACCTTGTAATGGTACTTGAATTACGGAACCATTACGGCACCTCACCTCAACCTCTCGATACCAGCAATATTCTACTGTGTTTCTGTAAAGTAGTTAACATATTTCTGAGACAGCATTCAGATTTGATTTCATTAATGTAGAGGTACTTTGATACATCGATATGTTTATATTGCAATGATGTTATTCTTATGAGAATTTTTTCTTTTGTCACTATGATCTTTGTCGTACTTGTAACTCAGATTTTTGGACGCGTAAGCGGTTATTAGAGAGTCAAGTCTTGGTCGTCATGTTGAACAGACGCAAATTGTAGTCAGTTTATAAAATGTGAACTTTAACAGTGAGGAAGATATTTTCAAGTATGTTTTATATTGTGAAGTGATATTGTAACAAAAATAATAAAAAAGAAGTGTAACTTAATTTCGGAGTGCTGACTACTTTTTTTACATCACCATTGTGCTAACTTGCAAAAGTTTAATCTTCAAGAATGGTTTATGAAACTCATCTATAAACTTTTGAATATCGCAGAATAACACCTAGGCCTCTTTGCATCCGAGCTTGGAATCATCACTACCTAGATTTTCGATGATTGAGCCATGAGTTCACAACGAGACCAGCGTGGGAAACACGAAAAGATGAGTGCCTAGTTTATCCATTACTTCATGAAATGACTTTATTAACTGTGCTCTAACGACACCTGCCACATAATATAACTTTCTTGTTGCCCGAAAATGAAATATTTAGCAGCGTGAGCAACACTACAAATCATAATTAATTTTTGACCTTTGTTGTGGTAGGGTTGTTAGAACCTGGAGAGCGCTGTCTCGTAGAGTGCATTCGTCGAAGACACTCTGGTTCCACCCCAGACCTCATGGTCTCGAGAGCGACAAGCTTTGGTGTTTCTGGAGGGGGCGCAAACCAGCGCTCGGTATGCGCAGAATGTTGTTATACCTGTTCTTTTGCCACTCTTCCAACAAGAAAGTGATGTGTTGTTCCAACAGACTAATTCTCGGCCACATAATTCCCGTGAAACTCAACGTGCTCTGCAAGACGCCCCAGCAACTTCCCTGGTATAACACCCCAAATATAGAGCCCCTAATGAAATCCTTTTCGACAACAAAAGATGTAAAAATTAATTATCCTGACCTTGACGGTAGCTACTAGCAACAAAATATTAACACTATTGAAAGTTTGACCAACAGAAATACTAGGGAACCAACAACATCTTTTCCACGGAAAGAACTAAATGAAAGACTATCAGATGATCATTTAATCTACGAAGCATGAACATCTAAATAAAGAATTCAAAATATACGCTTTACGAAGATTAAAACCCAGACGAGATAAAGCGATCAGAGATAACATTTATCCAAGAAAAGAGTTGTAGCCGCATCGAGCCGTAAGTTCGCTGCGACTATAATGAAAAACCTCAATGGAGATGTTAATTCACTCTCTTGTAGACGTCGCGATAGAAGAATGCTTATTGGCCGATACTAGAAGTTCTGAAGAAAAATGATGGAACATTTACCGTTTAGCCAAACAACGGAAGAGATATTACACGTGAGGGAAAAGTAACTCTTCTGATACTTTATCAATTCTGGGACGTAGTGGTCGTGATCATCACGAACACTGAAGGAACAGCAGTATACCAGACGCCGACATAAACTCTATAAATAGACATCAGTAGGAAACATAATCAAGCACTCACGAAGAACTCACAGGTACGCCGTGTTGTCGGAAGCTGTACTCAATGTCAGAATTGCTGATGTAAATCGTAGCTTCAATTCCTCGAATGACAGATCGGAGTTTTTTCCAGTGCAGTCATTAGATAATTCAGAAGTTCAATAAACTCAGTTATAACTGTAATACTTCGTGTCGTCTACATCATTTAATTGAACATTGCATTACAGCGGTTTCTGCACGCTATTTAGAGAATACATTATCTCTGGATTTACGACGTAGGTTCAAACGGTTCAAATGGCTCTGAGCACTATGGGACTCAACTGCTGTGGTCATAAGTCCCCTAGAACTTAGAACTACTTAAACGTAACTAACCTAAGGACATCACACACATCCATGTCCGAGGCAGGATTCGAACCTGCGACCGTAGCGGTCGTGCGGTTCCAGACTGTAGCGCCTTTAACCGCTCGGCCACTCCGGCCGGCTACGACGTAGGAGTTGTTGAATTAGCACCGTAGCGACGAATTAACGACGCTATACTACTTCACAAATCAACATCCTCGCAAGACTATGTAGCATCCGCTTGAATGTTGGAACTTATAATTCGAGATATCATATTATCTACGTTTGAACATTCATTTGTAAACCGGGCATAATAACTACTGTTATCAAGTTTCGTGTTATAAGCCCGTCGCGAACACGCGATGGCTATTTGGTTTATTGTTTCAGATAAAGGAAGTTGTTGCGGTACTGAGTGGTGCAGTCGCTGTGTGTATCAGTAAAAAAGACAGACATCTTTCGAACACCATTGCTTCAATTACACTACTGGCCATTAAAATTGCTACACCAAGAAGAAATGCAGATGATAAACGGGTATTCATTGGACAAATATATTATACTACAACTGACATGTGATTTCATTTTCACGCAATTTGGGTGCATAGATCCTGAGAAACCAGTTCCAGAACAACCACCTGTAGCCGTAATAACGGCCTTGATACGCCTGGGCGTTGAGTCAAACAGAGCTTGTATGGCGCGTACAGGTACAGCTGCCCATGCAGCTTCAACACGATACCACAGTTCATCACGTGTAGTGACTGTCGTATTGTGACGAGCCAGTTGCTCGGCCACCATTGACCAGACATTTTCAGTTGGTGAGAGATCTGGAGAATATGCTGGCCAGGGCAGCAGTCGAACGTTTTCTGTATCCAGAACGGCCCGTACAGGACCTGCAACATGCGGTCGTGCATTATCCTGCTGAAATGTATGGTTTCGCAGGGATCGAATGAAGGGTAGAGCCACGGGTCGTAACACATCTGAAATCTAACGTCCACTGTTGAAAGTGCCGTCAACGCGAACAAGAGGTGACCGAGACGTGTAACCAATGGCACCCCATACCATCACGCCGGGTGATACGCCAGTATGGCGATGACGAATACACGCTTCCAATGTGCGTTCACAGCGATGTCGCCAAACACGGATGCGACCATCATGATGCTGTAAATATAATCTGGATTCATCCGAAAAAATGGCGTTTTGCCATTCGTGCACCCAGGTTCGTCGTTGAAAACACCATCGCAGGCTCTGTGATGCAGCGTCAAGGGTAACCGCAGCCACGGTCTCCGATCTGATAGTCCATGCTGCTATAAGCGTCGTCGAACTGTTCGTGCAGATGGTTGTTGTCTTGCAAACGTCCCCATCTGTTGACTCAGGGATCGAGACGTGGCTGCACGATCCGTTACGGCCATGCTGATAAGATGCCTGTCATCTCGACTGCTAGTGATACGAGGCCGTTGGGATCCAGCACGGCGTTCCGTATTACCCTCCTAAACCCACCGATTCCATATTCTGCTAACAGTCATTGGATCTCGACCAACGCGTGCAGCAATTTCGCGATACGATAAACCGCAATCGCCATAGGCTACAATCCGACCTTTATCAAAGTCGAAAACGTGATGGTACGCATTTCTCCTCCTTACACGAAGCATCACATCAACGTTTCACCAGGCAACAGTTACAGATCGGAATTGTCGCGATCGACGGTCGCCGACCTGTGTCAACCAGACTTGAACAACCATCAGCATCGAGCCGACACACACACACGCACACTGGACAGCACGATCTCCGCACTTGTCACCAATCGCGCACTTGTAGGATGTGATCAGACGAGAAGTGGCTCGTGCGACTCGTCAGTGAATAACTCATACAGGACTACGTGAACAGGTGGAGCAGGCGTGGCATTACGTATTCCACGACAGTATTCGCTGTCTGTACGATCAACTGGATGCCCGAGTCCAGCGCCTGCATTGCCACCCGTGGAGGCTACACCATGTGCTAGTATGGGTGTTGCAGCACTGGGTGTTATGTGGTACCGCTTATGCTATTGACCTGTAAACCATTTCAGATGCTCCATATGCACTGTTGCAGCAATAAGTCTCTAGTGAATTGGAAACCTCTAAAAGGATAGTGTATTTATTACGTACCCATAATCAGACAGTTGGCATTAGTTGGTGGATCCAGGGCTTATCCAGACTTACGCACACATCATTGTCTTCAGCTCTTCGAATTGTAACGGAATTAGGCCTAAAAGCAGTTTTTGTCTCTTGTTACTACTCTGATTTTTTTCTGCATTGTTGGGTCACGCACGATGCCCTTCACATTGCTGTATATCGGTATCTTGACAACTGCAATTAAACTTCGCCACTATATTTGCGATTACTTACAGCTACCTTCGAAATATCCATTCTCATCTGCATTCTCATCTACTGTGGAAATGGTACAGACAAATACAATGCATGCTTACTCGAAAGTGAACACAGTATGGTGTTCATGTTGTTGTTGTGTGTCCAGTCTCTGTTGATGTTCACTCGTTCTCAGTTTGGTGATTATATATATATATATATATATATATATATATATATATATATATATATATATATATACTCCTGGAAATTGAAATAAGAACACCGTGAATTCATTGTCCCAGGAAGGGGAAACTTTATTGACACATTCCTGGAGTCAGATACATCACATGATCACACTGACAGAACCACAGGCACATAGACACAGGCAACAGAACATGCACAATGTCGGCACTAGTACAGTGTATATCCACCTTTCGCAGCAATGCAGGCTGCTATTCTCCCATGGAGACGATCGTAGAGATGCTGGATGTAGTCCTGTGGAACGGCTTGCCATGCCATTTCCACCTGGCGCCTCAGTTGGACCAGCGTTCGTGCTGGACGTGCAGACCGCGTGAGACGACGCTTCATCCAGTCCCAAACATGCTCAATGGGGGACAGATCCGGAGATCTTGCTGGCCAGGGTAGTTGACTTACACCTTCTAGAGCACGTTGGGTGGCACGGGATACATGCGGACGTGCATTGTCCTGTTGGAACAGCAAGTTCCCTTGCCGGTCTAGGAATGGTAGAACGATGGGTTCCATGACGGTTTGGATGTACCGTGCACTATTCAGTGTTCGCTCGACGATCACCAGTGGTGTACGGCCAGTGTAGGAGATCGCTACCCACACCATGATACCGGGTGTTGGCCCTGTGTGCCTCGGTCGTATGCAGTCCTGATTGTGGCGCTCACCTGCACGGCGCCAAACACGCATACGACCATCATTGGCACCAAGGCAGAAGCGACTCTCATCGCTGAAGACGACACGTCTCCATTCGTCCCTCCATTCACGCCTGTCGCGACACCACTGGAGGCGGGCTGCACGATGTTGGGGCGTGAGCGGAAGACGGCCTAACGGTGTGCGGGACCGTAGCCCAGCTTCATGGAGACGGTTGCGAATGGTCCTCGCCGATACCCCAGGAGCAACAGTGTCCCTAATTTGCTGGGAAGTGGCGGTGCGGTCCCCTACGGCACTGCGTAGGATCCTACGGTCTTGGCGTGCATCCGTGCGTCGCTGCGGTCCGGTCCCAGGTCGACGGGCACGTGCACCTTCCGCCGACCACTGGCGACAACATCGATGTACTGTGGAGACCTCACGCCCCACGTGTTGAGCAATTCGGCGGTACGTCCACCCGGCCTCCCGCATGCCCACTATACGCCCTCGCTCAAAGTCCGTCAACTGCACATACGGTTCACGTCCACGCTGTCGCGGCATGCTACCAGTGTTAAAGACTGCGATGGAGCTCCGTATGCCACGGTAAACTGGCTGACACTGACGGCGGCGGTGCACAAATGCTGCGCAGCTAGCGCCATTCGACGGCCAACACCGCGGTTCCTGGTGTGTCCGCTGTGCCGTGCGTGTGATCATTGCTTGTACAGCCCTCTCGCAGTGTCCGGAGCAAGTATGGTGGGTCTGACACACCGGTGTCAATGTGTTCTTTTTTCCATTTCCAGGAGTGTATATATATATATACACCCCTTACCGTTGGTGGGGAGGCTTGCGTGCCCCAACGATACAGATACCGTAGGTGCAACCACAACGGAGGGGTATCTGTTGAGGGGCCAGACAAACGTGTGGTTCCTGAGGAGGGGCAGCAGCCTTTTCAGTAGTTACTGGGACAACAGTCTGGATGATTAATTGATCTGACCCTGTAACACTAACCAAAACGGCCTTGCTGTGCTGTTACTGCGGACGGCTGAAAGCAAGGGGAAACTACAGCCGTAATTTTTCCCGAGGGCATACTGCTTTACTGTAGCATGGAGAGCTGCATCAAACCAGTCTCTGGACTGAAGACCACAACAACAATATATATATTAGGAGTGTGTGTGTTGCTTTTATTGTCGTGTAGAGTGTTTTGTAAAGTGAAAGAATTTGACTCGCGAATGATGTTCCATAAAAACATGATTGTGTTTGTGTGTAGCTACCTTGTTGTGATAGATGAGAACTGAGATAGGAACGAATATATCGAAACTAACAGTAAGTAATCGCCATATAGTCTCGTCCAGCAGTCGCATTATTTATGTTGTGTCATTTCCAGATAACCTCCAAAGTACAATCGATAGATTCTCATGCCTGAGTGTTTTAATTGTGGACTGAAATTGGAATTTAGTTGGCAGGAATTAAATCTGACTTACTGTCATTTCAGCCAATAACAAAGAACTTGAGAAATACTTTCTGTCCAAGTGTTTGGTGGTCTACAGGATGGCCGTCCAGAAATCAGGTACTAATATTTGTAAAATGATGTTTGTTGTCACAACGACGTCTGAAGTAGATTTCATAACATTGCTTAGCCAAGAAGTACTTGGCAACAGATATTTCAATCTTATCTTCATGAAAAGGAGTTATTGTACGTTACTTCATTTCATTTTTTCAATAGTCATAATAATACCGCCTTCATGCGCCAGGATGTCATTCTAACTCGGTAACATACGGATGCTGTCTCTGATTTTTTGTGTTTCTTTTCCTAACTTTCAGACCCATCTATAAATCTTGCTGCTTGCATAACGTATCGAATTATTGTAGATATGCAATTGCTGGACATAATGGAGCATGCAACAGTCTTCACCACTGTCGTAATCTGTTTCCATTACAATGTCAGCATGACCACCAACTTTACTTAACGTGTGGTGCGCACCACAATCGCGGTATACCTAAAAGCTTCATTAGATCGCCAACGATCGCCGTGTTGGCAGCAGGAACTACTCTTCTGACTAATACATCTCGCACAGGGTCAGAGTGGCTAATCTGTAGGTAACAAATGATTAATTGATTAGTGTTTGGCTAACACCGACAGACAAACAAGCACATAGTGGGCTACAGAGCTCTGACTGCGAAGATTGATCGACTCTCTCTCTCCATGTAGAAATGCGCATAGACACACGAATGGAATGTTAACCGAAACTAATAATGAAATTTCGAAGAGTGAAACGACGTCGAATTCGTCTCCTTCTGTTTTATAGTACAACTATCAAAAATTTGTGAAAATTTGTGAAAAATAAATTGTGCGCAGGAGATTCAGTGACGGAAAAGATAAGAAATTTCCAAACAGAAGTAAAAGTGAGAGGGTAACAATTCCACTGCTAAGGTTGGCCAGCGTAGCCCTTCTGTCGTCAAGTAAGGGAGACTTTTGAAAGTAATGAAAGCTGTCTTAGAACACAATATGGCTTAAGGACAAACAGAGAAAAGGCGATGGTGATGAGGAGTAATAGAAAACAAAATGATTTGTTTGTCGAAACTGAACGATACATTAGTAGAAAAACTGAAAGAGTTCTCCTAAGTGGTAAGCGAGGTGACGTAGGATGGCTGGAACAAGGAAGCTATCAGATGTCTAATAGCACGGTCGAAGATAATTATCCTCCATAAGATACGTCTACAGCTGACAGGTATTGATAGGAAACTAAAGGAGAATGTCTTGAACGTGTGCGTCTGGAACGAAGCAGCGCATGTAAGTGGAACACTACCACTGGGAATCCGGAGGAGGAGAGAGCGGTTATCGCATAACGTACACACAGACTACAAAAAGAAGTGGGGACTGGCTGTTGGAACATCTGTTACATCACCTGAGGATAGTTAACTTGGCGTTGGTATGAGCACCAGATGAAAAATAGTAGATACATGTTAGAGAGTGCAATATAGATTTTAGAGCATGCGAGCTGCAGTAGTTACGTAGCAGTGGAAAAATTAGCACTAGATTGGCACAAGATGGCGGACAGTAACAAACTAGTCAAAGGACTATTGACTTAGAAAAACACTTTGATATCGAAGCCTGTGTAACTGACAATTTTATGACAAGAGACCATTCGTCAGTAATGCGAGAATTTCCTTGCAATATACACATATCAAAAGAAGTTTTGCATCCTCCCGCTTCCCATAAATCCTCAAGATAGACGTTGACTGTAGTTATTGTATCAGAGACACAGCCCCTTTGACTCTTCAGAGATGTCACTCAACCCGCCCAAAGATGTAAACAACCACGCATGAGCAGCGCCTATTAGACGGAGGGGCCCAACAGCCTATCAGTTCCAGTCATTTCACCAGGAAGGTGGTACACAGCTCGTGTTGTCTGTACTTCAACCATGCCTAGACGGTCAATACCGCGGTTTGATCACGTCCGCATTGTTAGTGTCAGGAAGGGCTCTCAACAAGGGAAACGTCCAGACGACTCCGAGTGAACCAAATCGATGTTGTTCGGACATGGAGGAGATAGAGACACACAGGAACTGTCAATGACGTGCCTCACTCAGGCTGCCCAAAGCCTACTACCGCTGTGGATGATCGCTACCTACAGATTATGGCTCAGAGGAACCCTGACAGCTATTCCACCATGTTGAACAATGCTTTTCGTGCAGCCACGACTCAAACTGTGCACAATAAGCTGCATGATGCGCAACTTCACTGCCGACGTCCATGGCAAGGTCCATCTTTGCAACCACGACACCATGCAGCGCGGTACAGATGGACCCAAGAAACATGCCGAATGGACCGTTCAGGATTGGCATCACGTTATTTTTACCGATGAGAGTCGCATATGCTTTCAAATAGACAATCGTCGGAGATGTGTTTGGAGGCCACCCGGTCAAGTGAACGCCTTAGACACACTGCCCAGCGAGTGCACAAACGTGGAGGTTGCCTGATGCTTTGGGGTGACATTATGTGGGGCCGACGTACGCCGCTGGTGGTCATGGAAGCCGCCGTAACGGATGTACGATACGTGAATGCCATCCTCCGACCTACAGTGCAATCATATCGTCAGGGTATTGACGAGGCATTCGTCTTCATGGACGACAATTCGCGCCCCCATCGTGCACATCTTGTGAATGACTTCGTTGAGGATAATGACATCGCTCGATTAGAGCGACCAGCATGTTCTCCAGACGTGAACCCTATCGAACATGCCTGTTATAGATTGAAAAGGACTGTTTATGGACGACTTGCCCCACCAACCACTCTGAGGGATTTATGCCGAATCGCCGTTGAGGAATGGGACAATGTGGACTCGTGGATAGTATGGCACGGCGAATACAGGCATGCAAGAGGACGTGGATGTTAGAGCTACCGATGAGTACAGCAATCTGGACCACCGCCTCTGAAGGTCTCGCTGTATGGTGGTACAACATGCAATGTGTAGTTTTCATGAGCAATAAAAAGGGCGGAAATGTTTATGTTGATGTCTGTAATTTTCTGTACAGGTTTCGGAACTCTCGGAACCGAGGTGATGCGAATTACTCTTTACACCCATTCATAATTGCACATCATCATTACGTATTTTCTATCTTCTCGACATTCCCAATGACCGTCTGAGCCCATCCATTACAGTAGCTTCCAGTTTCCTCCTCTGTTTGTCTGTAAGTCTATATGATTCTGCCGCCTATTATAACGAACTTTAGAGTTTCACACATGAGATATTTCCGTTTCTTCCCTATTCCACTATTACAAAGAATTCCGTTTAAATAAGATGTCACACTTCTAGCCTTCGCTTTGTGAATTCTTGACTATCTTTACCTGTGATATTAAGGGGGCCTGGACGTCCCGAGGGCCCAAAAAATGGAAATTTTTATTTAATAATATTTTTTGGTTCTTCCTAATTCTAAAAATATATATTTTATGTATAGTGCATCATTGTCGTGTTAAATGCCTTTCTGAAGCAAATGCAGCGACTGAGTACCTAGCTGTCACACTACTGTCCAACACAAAACCTTGCCTACAATGCATTGTTATTCAATTTTGCCGCGGCTGTTTCCATAGAAACTCATTCGTTTAATATCCTTTTAGAACATATTGACTTTTCAATGAGCTAGGACTTCAATGTATCTGTCGAAACAAGTGGATTAGTTAAGTTTAATTATGTTTTTTGTGTGCTTTAGTGTTGTACACTTGTTGTGACTGCATATTTCGACCATTTTACATCATAAAATGCCAAAAGCAAAGAAGTTTAATTACAGCCGTAAATTTTACGGTAATCAACACAAGTGTGTTAGGAATCGTAAAAAAGCAGGAACAGTTGCACTGCAGCGAGGTGAGATTAGGCCTAAAAGTTCGCCAGACAGTACTTCAAAACGCAAGCTGAAACATCTTTCCGAAAATGAACAAGACGGTGGTACTGTAAACAGTGAAAATAACGGTTACTTTTTAATAAGCACGTGCAAGCTTTCAGAATTGCTTTTGCTGTTGCTAAATGTAAATACTGTAATACTGAAAAATCCCTTACGTTTAGTAAGGATATAAGTAAGAGAAGAGGTCTGTCCAGCAAAAATATACACTCCTGGAAATGGAAAAAAGAACACATTGACACCGGTGTGTCAGACCCACCATACTTGCTCCGGACACTGCGAGAGGGCTGTACAAGCAATGATCACACGCACGGCACAGCGGACACACCAGGAACCGCGGTGTTGGCCGTCGAATGGCGCTAGCTGCGCAGCATTTGTGCACCGCCGCCGTCAGTGTCAGCCAGTTTGCCGTGGCATACGGAGTTCCATCGCAGTCTTTAACACTGGTAGCATGCCGCGACAGCGTGGACGTGAACCGTATGTGCAGTTAACGGACTTTGAGCGAGGGCGTATAGTGGGCATGCGGGAGGCCGGGTGGACGTACCGCCGAATTGCTCAACACGTGGGGCGTGAGGTCTCCACAGTACATCGATGTTGTCGCCAGTGGTCGGCGGAAGGTGCACGTGCCCGTCGACCTGGGACTGGACCGCAGCGACGCATGGATGCACGCCAAGACCGTAGGATCCTACGCAGTGCCGTAGGGGACCGCACCGCCACTTCCCAGCAAATTAGGGACACTGTTGCTCCTGGGGTATCGGCGAGGACCATTTTCAACCGTCTCCATGAAGCTGGGCTACGGTCCCGCACACCGTTAGGCCGTCTTCCGCTCACGCCCCAACATCGTGCAGCCCGCCTCCAGTGGTGTCGCGACAGGCGTGAATGGAGGGACGAATGGAGACGTGTCGTCTTCAGTGATGAGAGTCGCTTCTGCCTTGGTGCCAATGATGGTCGTATGCGTGTTTGGCGCCGTGCAGGTGAGCGCCACAATCAGGACTGCATACGACCGAGGCACACAGGGCCAACACCCGGCATCATGGTGTGGGGAGCGATCTCCTACACTGGCCGTACACCACTGGTGAATAGTGCACGGTACATCCAAACCGTCATCGAACCCATCGTTCTACCATTCCTAGACCGGCAAGGGAACTTGCTGTTCCAACAGGACAATGCACGTCCGCATGTATCCCGTGCCACCCAACGTGCTCTAGAAGGTGTAAGTCAACTACCCTGGCCAGCAAGATCTCCGGATCTGTCCCCCATTGAGGATGTTTGGGACTGGATGAAGCGTCGTCTCACGCGGTCTGCACGTCCAGCACGAACGCTGGTCCAACTGAGGCGCCAGGTGGAAATGGCATGGCAAGCCGTTCCACAGGACTACATCCAGCATCTCTACGATCGTCTCCATGGGAGAATAGCAGCCTGCATTGCTGCGAAAGGTGGATATACACTGTACTAGTGCCGACATTGTGCATGCTCTGTTGCCTGTGTCTATGTGCCTGTGGTTCTGTCAGTGTGATCATGTGATGTATCTGACCCCAGGAATGTGTCAATAAAGTTTCCCCTTCCTGGGACAATGAATTCACGGTGTTCTTATTTCAATTTCCAGGAGTGTAGTTGAGTGTCATCTGTGTAAAGTAACGGAATGTACGATGACATCTCCTGTAACACACCACAAAATATAGTGAAATAAACCTCCGCCTTTCTTATGCCATGAGCTGTACTGGGAAGGAAAGTAAAGCAGCCCAGACATTCTGTGCTATGATGGATCTCCTACCGCCAAGTGCCAACTTCGAGAGGTATTACAAACGCTTGAATAATGCCCTAGCAGAAGTCACTGAAGCGTCTGTGTAGAGGACAGCGAAAGAAAGTGTAGATATTTGTCAATCTAGTGATATTGCTGCGGCATTTGACGGTTCCTGACGAAGAGATGCCATACAGTGCTGAATGGAACTGTCACAGTCGCATCTGTAGATATAAGCAAGGTGCTGGACTATGAATGTTCGACAAAACACAGCCAACGTTGTTCCAGTAAGTAGGACGTGAACACAATATGACAAATCTTTAAAGGTATCAGCGGTGGTATGGCAAGCAAGGGGGGCAGTATCTATTTTTAGTAGTGTCCATTGCTAGACATGGTGAGTGGGACAGTCACTACCTTGGTGATGATGATTGTAAAGGTTTCAGTATTGTTGTGGCTGCTAAACCATATATTGAAACTGAAATTTTTAAAAAATGGAATATATGGGCCATGTACAGAAAAGACTTGGGGCAAGACTTAGGAAACTTTGCAAGGACATGACAGGAAAAGACTCTCTGATAGCAAAGTAGTTGGTGGACTAGACGGACTCACCATATCAGAAACAGGAAACCTCACAGCATATTACGGTCTAGCCATCAGGAGAAAGATCGAAAATCTCAGTGAGATTAGAAAAGCAATTTGGACAACTCTGTTTCACAAAATATCCACTAATGAGTATCGGCAGCATGCCCTCTGTCCGAAAGGAAACACTTCATGGTACAAGTATAATAGGTATGAAGCACATGAAGGAAAACAAACTGCTATAGTAGAACTGAAACCAATATAAACAGATCTTCCATAATCTAAACTCTTGGAGAAATGTACACATGTCAAAATGCTTAATCCGAATGAAAGCTTCAATATTCGCATTTGGGAAAGCTTGCTAGGAAGGTTTTTTTGGCTTGTCAGCTTTTCAGATTGTTATGATGGACGCCATAATATGTTTCAATGATGGAGTAACAAGCAGATTAAAAACCATGAGCAGACCAGACATCAAAACTGGGGACAACATGAAAAATGCTACGAGTGGATGGGCAACGTGTCACTGGAAGTTGAAGAAGCTGCTGAAAGTATGAAATAGGAGACCAGAATAACGCAGATGAAAAAGAAAACTAAAGAAGATGGGGTCACTCAGAATCAGTAATATTATGGACGTGGAATGTTAAGGGATGTTATCATTGAGAAGAAAATGAAAATGTTTAGTTTCAGTTCACCATAATCAACGTTTCTTCACATTTAGATTTTATTAACTCATCCAGTATAAATGCTACAAAAACAAAATTTTGCATGAATAATAATACAGTGCTTGCCTACACCAGTGAACCACATTATTCAACACTGTATTAAATATTTTAAGGTGAAACATGACGTAAGTTCTTAATTTATTTGGAGAAAAGAGACTTCTAAAAAACATTTATTAAAATACACAAAACGAAAAATTTGTAAATATTCCTGGTCTATTGTTTCAATAGGTTATTAATAAAAAATATATTTGTTTTGAACTTTTATTTTGAGTAGTATAGAAATACAGTGTACCTAAAATATAAATTACACGTAATTCCAGTACATAAGATAAAAATCAGTATTCACTCTACTATGTATTCTACAGTATTTAAATTTTTTTTCACATAGAGGTCCTAATACATTAATTATTTGATTAAAACTACATTCCAATACCTATTAAGGTGACAGAGTTATTAAATTTCGAAGTACAGTAAAAAAGTACGGGTCATGACGTCCAGGCCCCTTAAATTCTACTCCTATATACGTGTAACTACCTTGAACTGCAATTTCCTCTGTATCGAACTGTGTGCCCTATTGAAAGATAGTTTGTTCTCTGGGTGTTAAGTTTTGAGCGCCATTGTTTATACTCTTCCTGTAATTTTCGAGTCATATATGACAGATTATCTCATTCGCTAGAAATAAAGGCTTGATCGTCCGCAAATTCCAGCGAACACAAGCAGGTTTCACCGATATCTATAGTTCCCTGCATTTCCTCTTTCACTGACTTACAGCTTTTGCTACATATATTTCAAACAGCCTTGATGTAAACGCTTGTTGACAGAAAACCTTAGAGATAGTCTATTACCAAGTTTTAACATTAATGTTGATATGTAAATTTTCTAGGGATATTATTCCAGTGTAATTGATATGTGAGTCCTATAATACTTTCTTCTATAATGAGTATCTCAATAGGCAGTTCAGTCAAAGAGGGATTGACAGCTCTAAAAAGAGCAATCACAGAACGAAAGACAAACATAGGTACAAGGAAGGTGGCTGCGAAGAAACCATGGGTAACAGAAGAAATAGTTCAGTTGATCTACGAAAGAAAGAAGTACAAAATATTCAGGAATTCAGAAATACAAGCCACTCAGGGATGAAATAAACCAACTTCAGGGAAGCTGAGACGAAATGACTACATGAAAATTTTAAAGAAAACGAAAACGTAAGAGTGCAATGGTAATTCCACTGTTAAATACAGAGGAGAGAGCGGATAGGTGGAAAGAGTACAATAAAGGCCTCTATGGGAGAGGGGCGGGGGAGGGGGGGAAGGACTTGCCTGATGATGTGATAGAAGAAGAAACAGAAATCGGTACTGACAGAATTCAAAAGAGCTTTGGAAGTTTTAAGATAAAATAGTACATTGGAATTTCTAAAATCACTGGCGGAAGTTGCAACAAAACAACTATCCACGACGGTGTATAGAGTATATGAGATTGGTAATATACCACCAGACTTTAGGAAAAACATCATGCACACAATTCCGAAAATTGAAAGAGCCAACAAGTACGAAAACTATGGCACATTTAGCTGATTCATCTAAGTTACTGACAAAAGTAATATATGAGCACAGAAGAATGGAACAGAAAATTGAGAATCTGTTAGATGACAGTCAGTTTGGCCTTAGAAAAGGTAAAAGCATCAGAGAGGCAGTTCTGACGTTGCAGTTCATAATGTAAGTGAGATTGAAGAAAAATCAAGACACGTTCTTATGGTTTGTCGATCTGGAAAAAGCGGTTGACATTGTATCATGCTGCTAGATGTTCAAAATTATGAGAGAAATGGGGGGGGGGGGGGGGGGAAGCTATAGGGGAAGACACGTGATCGGATTGAAAAGGGTGGAGGCAGCCCCTATTTTTAAATCTATACATGAGGAAGCAATGACGGAAATAGAAGAAAGGTCGATTAAAATTCAAGGTGAACGGATATGAATGACAAGATTCGCTGATGAAATTGCTATCCTCAGTGAAAGTGAAGAATTACAGAATCTGCTGAGTGGAATGAGTATAGAATATGGGTTGAGAGTAAATTGAAGAAAGATGAAAGTAACAAGAAGTAGCAGAAATGAAAACCGCGAGAAACCTAACATCAGAAGTGGTGATGACGAAGTAGATGAAGTTAAGGAAATCCTACCTAGGCAGCAAAATAAGAAGCAGATTAGTACTGGCAAAAAGAGCGTTCCTGACCAAGAGTGTAGTTGTATCAAACGTAAGTCTTAATTTGTGAGAGAGATTTCTGAGAATGTACTTATTGTATGGTGGTGAAACGTGGACTGTGGGAAAACCGGAAGAGAAGAGAATCGAAGCATTTGAGATGTGGTGCTACAGAAGAATGTCGAAAGTTGGGTGGACTGATAAGGTAAGGAATGAGGAGGTTCTCAAGAGAATCAGCGAGGAAAACGAATAGATGAAAAACACTGACAAGGAGAAAGGACAGTATGGTAGGACATTTCTTAAGACATCAGGGAATGACTTCCACGGTAACAGAGGGAGCTGTAGAGGGTAACAACTGCAGGAAAACAGAGATTGGAATACATCCAGCAAATAATTGAGGACGTAGTTTGCAAGTGCAACTCTTGATATGAAAAGATAGGCACAGGAGAGGAAATCATGGCGGGTCGCATCGAACTAATCGAAGGGTTAACGACTCAAAGAAAAAATTTTCAGAGCATTTTATAGGTACAGTATCTACATCTACGTGATTACTCTGCTATTCACAACAAAGTGCCTGACAGAGGGTTCAATGAACCACCTTCATGCTGTCTTTCTACCGTTCCACTCTCGAACGGCACGCGGGAGAAACGAGCACTGAAATTTTTCTGTGCGAGCCCTGATTTCTCTTATTTTATCATGATGATCATTTCCCCCTATGTAGGTCGGAGCAACAGAATGTTTTAGCAATCAGAGGAGAAAACTGGTGATTGAAATTTCATGACGAAAAACGCCTTTGTTTTAATGGTTGCAACTCCAATTCACATATCATGTCTGTGGCACTATCTCACCTATTTCGCGATAATACAAAACGAGCTCCCCTTCTCTGTACTTTTTCGATGTCATCCGTCAGTCGCACCTGATGCGGATCCCACAACGCATAGCAATACTCCAGAATAGGGCGGACAAGCGTGATGTAAGCAGTCTCTTTAGCAGACCTGTTGCACCTTCTAGGTGTTCTGCCAATGAATCACAGTCTTTGGTTTGCTCTACCCACAATATTATCTATGTGAGCGTTCCAATTTAGGTTATTTGTAATTGTAATCGATAAGTATTTAGGTGAATTTACGGCCTTCAGATTTGTGTGACTTATCGCGTAACAGAAATGTAGCCGATTTCTTCTAATACTCATGTGAACAACTACGCACTTTTATTTATTCAGGGTGAATTGCCACTTTTCGCGCCATACAAATATCTTATCTAAATCTTTTTGCAATTCGTTTTGATCATCTGATGACTTACAAGACGGTAAATGACAGCATCATCTGCAGACAAACTAAGACGGCTACTCAGATTGTCTCCTATGTCGTTAATATAGATCAGGAACAATAGAGGGCCTATAATACTTCCTTGGGGAACGCCGGATATTACTTCTGTTTTACTCGATGACTTTCCGTCTATTACTACGAACTGTGACCTTTCTGACAGGAAATCGCGAATCCAGTCGCACAACTGAGGCCTTACTCCGTAGGCACGCAGTTTGGTTAGAAGGCGCTCGTGAGGAACGGTGTCGAAAGCCTTCTGGAAACCTAAAGATATGGAATCAATTTGACATCCCCTGTCGATAGCACTCATTACTTCATAAGTTTAAAGAACTAGTTGTGTTTCGAAAGAACGATATTTCCTGAATCCGTGCTGACTATGTGTGAATAAATCATTTTCTTCTAGGTACTTCATAATGTTCGAATACAGTATATGTTCCAAATCCCTACTGCAAATCGACGTTAGTGGTATAGGCCTCTAATTCAGCGGAGTATCATATATCTTTTTAATCTTCACAAACCTCAGACAGTTTTCTTAGATGAGACATCTGAGAATCCTTTCCCACAGGCTCATAGTACTTATTCTATTTATTTTCGTCTGTGCACACGTCCAAAATAAATAAAGATGAACGTTTTGGTTAAAATCGAAAAATATTTTATCGACCTCCAAAAAATATTTCCACCCTCCCGCCCTCTCACCCCCCCCCCCCCCCAACACATACACGAAGTTGCTCCACTTTTTAATTTCCTCAGTTCGCATTTAACAAGACAATCCAACAATCCATAGGCTTCCGCATCGTCTACTTTGTGGTCCATCCACAGTCGCAGAGCGAAAAAACAACGGCCACTTGGCCCTAGCACCTTTAACAGCGTCACTGCGGACCCTCTGCCGCATCTGTGGAAAAGGTGGGGGCGGGGTACAGTACAGAGTTAACACATTCTTGGAATCTTCAGTGACGACAGCTTCTTGGAATTTGAAACTAGCCCTCAGTGTGCTGCGACGTGTCTTCCTGGTAGCGCCTTTACACTTGTTTCGACACATCAGATCTGTAAGATTCATAAAATCCGCTCATGTTACCAGGTCGAATACGAGTCTAGTCTTCAAGCCAAGTGTCAGCGACAGATTTCATCACTGAAATTCGTCGAAGAAACCTGCGCTCTTAAATTCGTTACGAAAAACATTTATCAAATATTTTGATATCATTGAGACAGGCCAGATATCCTCGTGTAGGAGTCACAAGAGAGACTTCTAAAACACTTTCTCCATAGACAATCCACACGGTTACAACTAGTGCCCATTTTGCGACATACTAGCGTATTTTTCTCTTCCATAACAAGATAAATTTTGACAATGTTGACTGGAATACAGTATTTGAAATTCTCAAGGTACCAGTGATAATAAAGACGAGCGAAAGTTTATGTACAACTATACAGAAACCAGACTTCAATCATAAGATTGGAAAAAATGTGAAGGAGAGAAGCAGTTGAGAAGGGGAGAGACAGTGTAACGTATCATCCATGTTACTCATTCTGTATATTGAGCAAGCAGTAAAGGAAACCATGGACAAATTTGGAAAGAGATTTCGATTTGGAATATCAGTTGAACAGAATGGGCGGTCTCTTGAAAAGCAATCATGAGACGAACATCAACGAAAGTAAAACAAGGGTAATGGATTAATGTAGAATTAAATAAGTATATGCAGACGGAATTTGATTAGGACATGAGAAAATAAAAGTAGTAGATGAGTAGTGCCATTTGACAGTAAATTATAGACTCTGGCCGAAATAGAAAGGATATAAAATGCAGACTGGCAATATCAGGAAAGTTATTTCAGAGAAAGAAATTTAGTAAACAAAAAAGGCAACTTCAGTTAAAGCTGCAACCAGTTGATAGAATAAATTCTAATGTGTGAAGGAACAGTTAGTTTGGTAATGAAGGAAAAGTGTATCAGCTGAAAACTGCAGAAAGTCAAGTCTCGACGACAGTTATCAGGTTAAAATGAATATACGTTGTAATATTTGTGGACAGATGAAAATACTGGTACAGAAGATACTAGCGTGAAGAACTATATCAAACTACTCTTCGGCTTGAAACACCTTGGTTTACTAAGATCCGTCTCCTTGCTTTTGGTTTAATCCTTCACGTCAGCTTCCTTGCCTGTTGGTTTAGTAATTTCTCAAGCTAGTACCTGCTGGGATCCTCCAAAGAAATAAAGTTAAGGTTTTAGAGTACGCAGATCACATAGTACTCGTTGAAAAAATTATGTAGAAATTAGACAGCTATTTTTGGAGCTCGTAGAAGAAGCACACAAGCTTGGCCTAAAACTAAACTACTGGAAAACAAAACATAATATATTTAAGAATTGCAGAGGTGAACAAGACAACCCATTACATCTAATAATTTTAGGCCTACAATTTTCTATAACATTTTGATCAGATAACTTAGACATTACATTACACTTTAAACGTTTTTCCAGTAATAAAATTTCGTTATTCGTAAAATTTATGTCAGTTTAATTTAAAATTGGTATAAAAACTGGTCTCTATAGCAAAAAATGGAAAGTTCTCGCCAGACCAGAACAGCTCATGATGTGCGCAATACTGAAAGCAAAAAGTTAGATAAAGTACAGTTAATTGTGACAAAAATTAATTAAAAACATTAACGTGCAGCTGGAACAAAATTATGCATTAATAACGAATTCCGATAAAGATAATGCCCTAGTTGTTGCTAGTAAACAGGAATTTCTCATGAAAACTTTCGCTTTTTTGAAGAAAACAATATTTTCGAGCTAGGTTAGACTCCCACTCAGTTTTGCAAAGAGAAATTAGATCTGCTATTAATGACGAAAAATTTCTACTTAGACTGTTTCATAAAAGACAACTGATTAATGACAATCCTCAGCATCCAAGATTAGGTTATCAGTTTAAAGGCCACAACATGCGTCATTCGATTCAACCGATTTCGAATAGTATGAATCACGACCTAGCAAAGATTCTTCGTGACAAGTTAAAAAATCAGATGGTTTTCAAAATAGTCAATGTTAATGGAGTTAGTTAAATAAAAAGACCTACACTGCGATCAAAATACCAGCTGCTATCGTTTGATATGAAAAGTCTTTACACAAATGTACCTGTGCAAACTACTTCAGATATAGTAGATAAAAAAGGCTTCATGGACATACAACTATTTCTTGTTCAATGGGCAGTTGTATCAGCAATCCGACGCTCTTGCAATGGGTAACGGATTAGCTGGTATTGCAGATATTCACAAATTTCATAGAAGAAAAATCTTTTAAAAAATTTTTCAGTCGCCACGTCATGTATTCTTTCATACTCCAGATATGTGGATGATATTTCCATTATTTACAGAGAACCTATTAGCGCCACTTACCATCTCTTCAAAATTTTTAACAAATTTCACTTCCTCATGTGAATTCCAAAACGAATTCCGTCAGTTTGGATCTAACGTTAACAATAGTTGCTAACAAAATTTGTTCATTGTTTCTCGCAAAGAAACCTGCACTGATCAAATACTACAGTCGTATTCAACAGACCCACATTCTCACAAAAAAAACACATTTTACATTCTCCTATCCACAGAACTGTCTCCACTCCTTTATCTGATAAAAATCTCGATGCTGAGATTAACTTGATCAAATTATCAAAATCAGTAATGGATACGAACCAATCATAGTACACAACATTTTCAAAACTAAACCCAATAATAGAATCACCAATATTGGCACTTCTTATAATAACGAATGTAATGAAAAGAAAAAAGCTACATCATTTTTTGAGTCTATATCTTACGGGATTCAGCGTCTCCTCCAAAACAAGTACGATTGTAAAGTAGTATTTTTACTACAATAGTCTGAAAAATAATCTTATTTATAATTTGAAACCAGTGCAGTCCTCCTTAAAAAATTCAGTTGTCCATGAAATTAGCTGTGACCCATGTCCAGCCTATTACACAGCACATACAGACGAACAATTTCTGTTAAGTTTAAGGAACATCTCTTAGGGAAAAAACGGTACAAATATGTATAACACCTCCTTTGCTAATCATTTATTAACTACAGGCCGTAAGCCTAAAGAACTTCATGACGCCGTATCCTGCACACAGGAAAGAAAAGCTCCAGACTTGATGTCCTTGAAGAATTAGGACCCTGAAAACACTTTTCTCTTAATGACTGTTTCATTCTCAATGAACAGTGGCAGCTATGTAATAAGGTAAAAGTTTCAATGGTATAAATCCCTAAACGCCTAAAACTGACCACTCATTTTCCTCATAATAGACTGCAAAATATCGTCTTCCTCTCTCCTTTTCATTTATTACTTTGTAATTCGTTCTCATACAAAATGGAGGGAATATTTGCTGTTGCAGTTCCCTGAATAAATTTTTATTTTGCGTAACACTGGCTGTTGCCTTGTGAGATGAACGCTTATATGCTATTCGAAATATTTTGCTAATGTAAGCAGCTGATTTCTTCGATTGTAAATAGATGGTATGACATGTTCCGTGTCGACGTTGTGACAACTTCGGTCTTAGAGCCGTTTAGTCGGATGACACTATAAAATTTTTATCTTAATAATATGAATATTTATATATGTGTTTGGAGAGAGAGAGATTGATTTTTGATTGAGACTATACTTTAAGTCGTAACTGGTACCTGAATTTTGGTTGCTGCCTCCTTAAATGATCAGCTTCTGCACCAGTTGGTGACGTATTATAATTTGGAGGAAGTTATTGTTCTTAAAGATTTAAAATACGACACTGTTGGTTACTTGGCCGTATTGCGGATAGATTTGAGCACACGTTTTCGTAGCTTTTCATACGTGGGACCACTGTTGTAAGTAAATAAGATCAAACGGCAACCTGCTTTTCGTGAGAAAAGGAGATTGCTTGGCACACAAACTTCCTTCAAACTACACGTCCTGTTGCATCAAAATTGGTCAGTGGAGTTCGGCACCATACTATTATACAAGAACGTAATCCAATTACTGCAATTAAGACATTGAGAGGTTGTTACGTACTGAATGAAAACTATAGAGAATGCAGTTCCTTTCCTGTATTTTAGTGAACTTTGTACACTTAAAATTCTGTTGATTGATAGTCAGCCACGACAATGAAGTTCACTTCCTTTTCCAAATACAAGATATTTCTATTCTTCACTTTCAGAAAATTTGTATAAATAAATGTTTGGCAACTCTTACCCATACTTTACTCGGTTTTATCACTGAAATAGCAATTTTCATTAAATGTAACAATACACTCTGAATGACGGCCTAGCAACACGTCCTCTTTCCACAAGATACAGATTAACAGTCCTCTTTTTTTAAAAAAAGAAATAATCAATTGTCTTTTTTTTTTTTAGTCCATACTCAAAGATTCACAACTACTATCGTTGCGGGGATTCCGCGCTAAAGAGTTTCTTCCTGTCCAACTACACTTCACTTAAAGCACTTTTTGAATCAAATTTACATTTACGGTATATACATATATTACTGAGCTTCTCAGAATAAAATTAGGCACAAATTAGTTAAGAAAAGGGCAGTGAAGCTAACATAACATTACAACACCTTCTGTGCCTGTTTCTTCGTGTAGCCCCTGGCGGCGTTGAGTAGATGGGGATAAAAATTCGTGTGGGGCAAGAGGACACATAAAGTTATCAGGTCCCTAAAGCAGATGTTCACCATTCTCTCACCAGGCAGCGCACACGTCAGCAGCTCCTCAGTTCTATTATGGAAATTCTTCGTAGTTCGGCGTTTACAGCTAGAGAAAATTCGGTAAGTCACTTTCGTACGTTTTCCGTGTAAAATTTGTAAAGTTTTGCTTAGGTGAACCTAAATACACTTTAAAAAATTAGATTATTTCGGTACCGGAACTAGCAGATGTAAGCTTCCAATATCCTCGTCGATCACTACGTCTTTAGTTCTGTGTGTGTTAACTGTAGACCACGGAGAAAAACAGCGAAAAGGGATAAAAATACGCAAGCCTATTGGGGTAGAAGTTCGCAGGGCTTACATTTATCCCATCAAAAGACAAATGGTTCAAATGGCTCTGAGCACTACGGGACTTAACAGCCGAGGTCATCAGTCCCCTAGAACTTAGAACTACTTAAACCTAACTAACCTAAGGACATCACACACATCCATGCCCGAGGCAGGATTCGAACCTGAGACCGTAGCGGTCGCGCGGCTCCAGACTGTAGCGCCTAGAACCGCTCGACCACTCCAGCCGGCTATCAAAAGACAGTTAGCGGACTTTGACTTGGGTAATCGCTATTAGTGTATATAATCATTTTTTGTTGTTTATTTACCTTCGATACCTCTCATTATTCACCTTAGAGAACGTAAATTAATATTTCTTTCCCTTAGTTTTTCTTCCATTCGGTAGCGGTTTTTTCAAACTTGTCTACCTCTTAAACACACTTCGGATATAATAAAGTCTTATACAGTGGAATTTATTTTCTGGAAGCCGATCGAGAACATCAATTCGATAGCCAGTAAGAGAGCCGCACTACCATCAAGCTCTTGACGTCACTGAAAATGGGAGCTCAATGTGGCAAGCGTTCAAAGCTATTGGATTTTCAGAGGCTGCGTTAATAAAATATCTTCAAACCGGCAAAGGTAAGGAGCACCTCAGTCGATTCACAAAAAAATTTTGGAGGAGGGAGAGCAAATAGTAGTGCAGCGCTGCATTTCTCTTGATACTCTCAAATCATGACTAATTTACTTTTCGAATTTGCCGAAAAATAAAAGGTTCCTAATTTTTTCCGGTTATTTACTTTTAATACTTCTTATTGTCTTCAGTTGGGAGTAAAAGTATGTAATGCGTATTTTTGCCCGAACCTACGTCCTCTTACCCCACAGCAGGGGTAAGAGTAAGCAAAATTATTCCTTTTAGTAAAACAGTTATTACTCCTCTTATAATAAATGGACGACAGTGAAACCTTTACACTATTTTGTCAAGACGGCAAACCAGATGTTGCATGACAAATATTTAGTAAAATCGGAAATCCGAACTTCTATCACCACCTAACGTGCAGCGTGCTACATCAAGTGCCTATAATTTTTATTGACAAGTACCATTGTTACGACTGTCACAATACCTGTAATATTTGTATGGTTTTAAATATAATTTTAAGAAGTTACTTTACATGACAAGAGCATTTTGTTCGTAAATGTATTTCCAGCTGTCACTACATATGAGTGTAGTCACCTCATTAATTTGTTCAGTGTAATAACCATCTCTTGTTGGATTTTTCTCTATATTAATGATTTAGTAACCTTTCATAATTAGTTGTTTTTGGTTTTTTCTGATGAAGACGTTCATGTTCAGTGTCGAAACCAGATCTTGTTAAATCGTGTAGCAAACTGCAGGTCGTATTGTACAAGAATCTCTTGGTCCTCTTCTACCATTTTTACCTCCCGCATTTCCGTCCAATACTAAATGGTTCCATTGATGTCTCAGAATATGTCCTATCAACTGATTTCTTCTAGTCAGGTTGTGCCAAAAATTCTTTTTTCCTCAATTTTATTCAGTTATCTGTCGTTAGTCACATGATGTACCCCTCTAATCTTCAGCATTCTTCTGTAGCTCCATATTTCAAAAGCTTCTATCCTCCTCTCGTTTAAATGTTTATCGTCCATGTGTCACTTCCATACATGGCTACACTCAATACAAATACTTTTTGAAAAGGGTTCCTAAGACTTAAGACAATATTCTATATCAAACTTCCTTGTTCAGAAACGCTTTCCTAGCCATTTGCAGCCTACATTTTACATCGTCTCTACTTCGGTCAGCATCAATTATTTTGCTGTTAAAATAGCAAAACTTATCTACTACTTTCAGAGTCTCGTTTCGTAATTTAATTCCCTCAGTATCACCTGAATTAATTAGACTACATTCCATATCCTTGTTTTGCTTTTGTTCAAAAATTCAAATTGCTCTGAGCACTATGGGACTTAACATCTGAGGTCATCAGTCCCCTAGTACTTAGAACTACTTAAACCTAACTAACCTAAGGACATCACACACATCAGTGCCCGAGGCAGGATTCGAACCTGCGACCGTAGCGGTGGCGCGGTTCCAGACTGAAGCGCCTAGAACCGCTCGGCCATACCGGCCGGCTGCTTTTGTTGATGCTGTTGTTATATCCTCCTCTTAAGAATGTGTCAAATCGATTCAGCTGCTCTTCTAGCTCCTTTGCTGCCTCTGACGGGATAACAATGTCGTCGGCAAACCCCAAAGTATTTATTTCTTCTCCCAAATTTTTCTTTGGTTACCTTTACTGTTTGCTCAGTGAGCAGACTGAATAACATCTGGGATAGGCTACTACCCTGTCTCACTCACTTCTCAACAACTGCTTCCCTTTCGTGCCTCTCGACTCTTACAACTGCCGTCTGGTTTATGTACAAGTTGTAAGTAGCCTTTCGCTGCCTTTTATAGGAAAAGCTTTGATCCATACTATGATAATGAATCGCAAAGCTGTAAGAGAACGCAGAACACAGAAATCCACATGCTACCACAACAAGCAACAATACTCAGCATAATAAACTGCAGAAGGCTTCAGTGGGTAGGCCATCTGATGAACATGAAAGAGGATCAATCGGTGTGAAGAATACTTATGGAGAATTCATTTGGTAAGAGACCGAGTGGGAGACTCAAGAGTGCATGGGTAACTGAAATTAAAATAACATGCAAAGGATAGGCGTAAATAATTGCCTGGAAGTAGCCTAAGATAGGAGGCAACGTGTGGGATGAGGTCGGTACAGGAGCTTTGAACGCCTTGGAAGCTAAGAAGAAGAACTAAGCTACGGCCCAATGAAAACAGTAACCTCATATCCCCAACAGAATAACGTCATATAGGCAAGCAGGTGTTGGAAAGTGATTTGGTGGTGTGCTCCAGACTTCGATTTTTTATCCTTCTCACTTCGCTTTTTTATTCTTCCCACAGCTCGTTTACTTCTCTGGTTTGCCTAAAGCACGTTGCCTAGAGGACAGTTCTCCATTTGAGAAAGTGTTTGCGAAGGGTCGGTGGCGGGGGAGGGGGTGAAAGAGCCTTTGAGTTTGAAACTCCCAATTCTTACATCTTCCCTGTTATAGAGCCCGTTCCCTTTACCTTTCTCTGTCTCCTTGCAACGTTAATTTTCAAGCAATCCCAAAATCATCCAATGACAATCACTAATAGAATAGGGGAACAAAGGAAATTAAACAGCATCCGTAGAATAAATGAAATAAAAACCTAGTTTAGGTCCATCTTTTCCCCAGAGGTTTAGTGGTGACCTGACAGGATAAAATTTTGCGTGGCAGACTTAACAGCGGACGCTGTCACGCCTACACAGCGTGATTTTGCCATCGTGTACAAACTCTAGGAATTGATCGATAAGGTCTAATGAACTTGTGTCCGGAATTGTATGGTTTGCATGCTAGAGACGATTTGTTCAGGGGGGGGGGGGGTGGTTCTGTTCCTCACACATGATACCCTAGTGCCCTCTCCTGTCATAGTAATTGTTACTGTTATGTCCGATTTACTTCTCTAAGGCCGGTATGACGCTATCAAATTTCTTTGTCCACTATCTTTGTCAAATATCTTTGTCAAAGGAATTTGATGGTGTAATAGGGAACTTTGTCAAATGTCGTCAAATATTTGATCATATTTAGGGCCTCACTGTAGATTTGATCAAAGAAGTCGCTTGTCTTCTGTTCACTGCAATGTGACATGTTACCACGTGGAGCACTAGCATCGCTGCAGCATTCAGTGATCTGTAGTGTTTTATAAACATTGCCAGTAAATACAATTGGTGTGTACTGACAACTACAAAATTAAGAGATGTATGAAGCTGATGAGACGCTTTACAACGTGATGCACCCTGAATACAAAAATAGATTAAGAAGATTGGAGACCTCACCTGACCCAACCTAACGCAACCTAACCTTTCTCCCGTAGCAAGGAATCGGAGTGTTACAGTTAGCCTGTCTTCTGCAGATATAGCAGTTGTTAAGTGAGTATTGCGCTTTGTGATATGAGGATACACTTCACTGAGCACATACAGAAATGTATGCTCATCCATTCTTAAGTAATTGATGTACGACTTGACGTCTGCCGCTATAAGCTCACGTAACAAGTTTTGTTGAATGCTTTTATCGTGTCGTTGTAAAACCCACAGCTTCACCCGGGTACGTTTCCTTTTTTTCCCCTGTTTCCCTTCCGCATGTGCACACAGTGCAATTGTGGTACATGCAACTTCAGCGGTTAATAACAAGTTGCTGTTGTCAGCCATCTCGAACTTCGACGAAAAATATGGCGCTGTGTAATACCCCTTTTTGGCCCACGTCAAAGACCTTTCTCAAGTATATTTGACGAATATATGATCACATCTATGATCAAATCTTTGACAAAGAAATTTGATATTATAATACCGGCCTAACTTACTCAACAGTGTTGTACTCAATGGTTCCCTATTCCAATCGAGAGCTTGCCGACATGGTGTTTACTTACGGAAAAGCAAATGGCAACGGCTGGCAGGCAACAAGGTTGTATCACGAGAGCTGTCGCTGACGACAACAACCATAGCATTCAATGTTTGCAACGGTGTTTCACCGTCTGTCTGAGACAGGATCGTTTCAGGAACCAAAAAATGTTCAGACACCAGACTTTAGGAAAATATGATTAATACTGTGGAATGCGACAGCTGTGTCAGTACCAGACAGTTGGCCCGCCAGTACAGCATAAGCCAGACGAACGTGTGGAACATTCTCCATGACAACTGTTACTATCCTTATCACCTACAGCGTGTGCAGAGTTTACTAGCGACGGACTTTCCACATAAGGAGCATTTTTGTCACTGGTTTCTGTGGTGTCACCGCAAGGCACCACACTTGCTAGGTTGTAGGCTTCAAATCGACCGCGGTCCGTCAGTACACATCGGACCCACGATTCGTCAATGTCGACGCTAGCAGACCGAGCGCCACCACTCGGATGGTCTTAAGGGGCTCCGGAAAGGCTCAAAATCATGAAAAGTTCAATTTTTACTTTTACTTTTTTGCGTTTTCTGAACCTGAAGACTATTACCTTTTAATAGATATATAATTTATTCAATTCCGAAGACTACAACTATTTTTAAATTTTTTAAATTTTTTTGAAATGTGTTCTACATGGGCGTGACCCACTGTGGTGCTGTTAAACTGCTGTCAAATGGTGTTATTATTAACGTCCGTGTTCATCAGGTACATTTTAGTGATGTGATGTGAGATAAAGTATGTGTTGTGGCTAACCTATTTTCAGAGACTTAGCAGCACCTGAACTGTTGAAAAAGTGTATTCACGGAAAAACTCAAAACCCCAATGAAAGTGTAAATAGTGTTATATGGTCGAGAATCCCCAAGACTGTATTTGTTGGAATAGAAACACTTCACTTTGGTGTGTATGATGCTGTTGCGACTTTCAATGATGGCAACATTGTAAGGTGCAAGGTATTTAGAAATATGGGAATGAAGATAGGTTCTAACATGGTACGAGCGATGCTTGCTTTAGACAAGGAACGCCTTCGGGCTGCAGACAGGGCTGTAAAGAGTCTAGAAATACAAGCAAGAGTAAACAGGAGGAGTAAACAAGAGGAAGTTGGAGGAGTTTGCAGAGGATGAATATAATCCATCCTATGGACCTGGAATGCACTAAAAAGTTAATCCAATCTTTGTCGCTCGATTCCCAAAACTTTTATTTTCTCATGCTAATTACATGTTTTCTAAGGATCTTCCAAACATATTTGTTTCAAACTTTCAGTAAATGTTACACAGTACCTTCTGCATAATTTAACACAGCCTTTTTCCAAAAAAACTGTATATTTTTGAATATATAAATAAAAAATTGCAAAAAAATGTTGCGAATTTTCATTACAATTGAAAAAAATCATCTTTAATAACTGAACTAAAATTTTGTAAAATCCCTGTGTTAAGTTGTAGCCCATATTCCAATAAATAATCTGTAAAAAGTTCAACTTCCTACCTCAAATACTTTGTGAGGAAAGATGTAATTTATAAGCGTTATTTTAACATTGCAAGTATAGGGCGTTCCGGAGCCCCTTAAGAGACAAGCTAGCGCACTGGCCAGTTCTACAGCCGACTTTAATAGGAATGGTTCACTTGTTATAACTTCAGAGATCTCATTTGCAGAGGCGCTAGTTAGAATAGCCTTCAGCTAAGTCAGCAGCTACGAACTAGCCAGGCGCCACATACAGTTTATGCATTGACAATTGATCTATATGTGTGAAGCAATCAGAATTGTAAAGTATTCACATTTCAGTCTATAACTGCACTTGTAAATATTATTGTACAAAGTCAAGATCGACGTTCACCGCTGATGCTAAATTAAAGCTATTTAATTGTATTCCTGTCTACTAACCTAAGACGTTCCAGATACATCCCGTCAAGTAGAGTTCATTGATCCTCACGTCAGCCTACGTGATCAACGCGTGCAATTAATGGCCACACCTCGTGATCAGACTAAGAGTCAAATTGCGTGACTCAGCCGGGTCACCCTTTTTTCCATGAGGCCCATAGTCCCGCCTCATACATAAGTTTCTTCACCACAGAACAACGATTCCGGGATTTGTGTCATCCGTCATATTGACAAATGAGGCCACCTTTACGCAGAGTAGTATCTTCAGCTTTCATAACAGCCATCTATAGGGTAGTATGCAGAACCTTCTTGTTATGGTGAGAGCGAATCATCAGTATCGGTACAGCCGAAATGGCTGGGCAGGGGTAATTAGCAACCGCATTTTGGGACCGGTCTTCTTTCCACGTCGCCTAACAGGCCGGAACTATCGGCGTTTCTTGCGGATGACTTTGCCTCCCCTGCTGGAAGAAGTGCCACTGATGATTCGAAGGGTTATGTGGATGCTACATGATGGTGCTCCAGCCCACTCCGCCGTTAACGTCCGGACGCATCTCAATCGTGTCTTCCCTGGTCGATGGATTGAATGATGTGGTCCAGTTGCGTGGCCTGCTCGTTCACCGGATCTCAACCCGTTCGATTTTTGGTTATGGGGCCACCTCAAAAGTATCGTGTATGCAGAGCCCATTCCAGATGTGGAGACACTGGACCAACGTATTCATGCTGCCTTTCACACTGTTCGGACGGAGCCCGGCCGATGTGAAGGTGTGAGACAGAACATGCTACGGCGTGTACATGCATGCGTTGGGGCACGTGGAAATCATCTTTAAGACATATTGTAAAAGCGGCTGCGGTACAGTGCGTATTAGACCGCAGTCTCTGTGACGAAGTGTGATGAAATAAATGGTCTCTAGCATGGAAACCATGCAGTTCCGAACATAAGTTCATTATACCTTTCTTTGTTTCGTATCCTCTCATCGATCAGTCCCTAGACTTTGTACACGGCGGAAAAAATCACCCTGTAAATTCCTTACCGGGCGTGGTAACAATTTTTAACATGAACAAATCTAAGGCACTCTGGTGACAATTCTACTTTCACAAAGAATTACCAGAGTTTCCCACAAAGTAATGCACCGTTTTTTTTCTTCAACAATTCATTATTTAATATGTGAATTACACACACACAGATACACACACATACGCACATGCACACGCACACACGAAAGAATGGTGTTTTATCTACACACCCTATTTTTCCACGTAATCTCCATCCCGTTTTATGGCCTTCCTCCAGAGCAATTCAAGGCCGCGTATTCCCTGTCGGTACCACTCTTTGTCCTGGTGGCGGAACCAGTGCTTCACTGTGTGAATCACCTCCTCATAGTCCTCAAAATGTCTGCCAGCTACCGAGTCGTAAAGCGTCTGCCCCCTCGAATGACGACATCAGCTCTGTGCAACATGTGAAGTGTGACAGCCGTGGATGGTCTCCCCGACCGCTGAACATCGTCGAGCTCCGCCGAAACGCCTGCTGATGACCTCTCCCTCTGCGCCCAGCGGCTAACTGTACTTCTGTCGACAGCAGATGCCCCATAGACTTTGCACGAGCGTTTGTGAATATTCCCCACAGTTTCTTTCTCTTCAGTGAGAAATTCAATGACGGCACGTTGCTTGTAACGTACATCACCTACAGTCGCCATTTTGAAACTGTCCTGCAGCTACGCTATGTGTCGAAAGGAATGGAAACTTGGCGCGCTCTCTCAGGAGACTTCAAGTAATACATCGGAAGTGACGGAAACTTGGAGCGCTTGGAGTTACGTTGACAGCCACCACGTCTTCTGGGTGGTTCTTTTTTTGTCAAGGAGTGCAATATTTTTCAGTTAATAAGGTATTCACTTTCCAAAGTGCTTTTTTTATTTTTGTTATTAACTCTTGCAGGTCCGATTCTGTTATAATGATTGTTATGTGACGCTGACAGAACGCATGCCGTTTTCACACGTGCGGCCGTAGCCATCTGGAGCCTACGACTGCAGCAAGAGATAGAAAGTCCAAGACACTGACGACAGGAAACCCGCCAGACTCTATTGGATCTTTGTACGAGGGAATGGTCGCACTTGCATTCATTAGATGTGGTGAGGCTGTAGGCTTTCGTGGACGAAGACCATTTCGATAAAAGTTGTCTTGGTGTCTGATTACATCATATGTGACAAAACTACCGATATTTCGGTTGCTATTGCAGGAAACTTTCATCAAGGTTTCTATTTGCCACTTTGGATAAAGATTTCCTACAGCACTAACCGGAATATTGCTAGTATTACACGTATGATGCAGCCAGTTGGCCAGAAGTATTTTGTTGATACGAACACATATTTTTGGGTTGCAGCGAAACTAGACATTTGCAGCACAAAAGACAACAGAGGAATGAGTAATAAGGGTAAACATGGAGTGCATAGGTATTGGAGGAAACATTATTCGCGAAAACGAAGGAATGTTTCCAGAGAGGCACTTTCATGGTGTAACTCTGTCTTTTTCTTTATGGGAAATGTGCGCGCAAGAGACTGCTACAAAAAGTATTGTTAAATAAATTGCCGAAAAAACCGCAACGACAAAAAATAATTAATGTAGAGTATGAGATCTCGGGAATTCATCTGTCCACACAACAGAAACTGATTAATGTAAGCGCAAGATAAGTTATTGCAAACGTGAAATGATGGTACATTAATAATTGGTGTACCCTCCAGAATGCTGAATGCAAGCATGCAAGCATGCAAACATGCATGCATTGTGTTGTCCAGGTGGCGGACGTCAGCATGTGGGATGGAGTTCCATGCCTGTTGCACTTGGTCGGTCAATACAGGGACGGTTAATCCCAATGGTGGGTGACGCTGGAGTTGTCCTCCGATAATGTCCCATACGCACTCGACTGGAGATCGAGTAGGCCGAGGCAACATGTCGACACCATATAGGAAAACTTGGTTTACCACAGTGGTACACGGACGAACGTTATCCTGTTGGAAAACACCTCCCAGATTGACGTACGAATTTGCAGTGAGGGTGCGTGGGATAACCACTAGAGTGCTCCTGCTGTCATTAGACATCGCACTCCAGAGCATAAGTCCAGTTGTACGAGGTGCATTCAAGTTCTAAGGCCTCCGATTTTTTTTCTCCGGACTGGAAAGAGATAGAAACATGCGCATTAGTTTAAAATGAGGCCGCGTTCATTGTCAATACATCCCAGAGATGGCAGCACCGTACGGCAGATGGAATTTTACCGCCAGCGGCGAGAATGAGAACTGTTTTAAATACTTAAAATGGCGACGTTTTCCTTACTTGAACAGCGTGCAGTCATTCGTTTTCTGAATTTGCGTGGTGTGAAACCAATTGAAATTCATCGACAGTTGAAGGAGACATGTGGTGATGGAGTTATGGATGTGTCGAAAGTGCGTTCGTGGGTGCGACAGTTTAATGAAGGCAGAACATCACGTGACAACAAACCGAAACAACCTCGGGCTCGCACAAGCCAGTCTGACGACACGATCGACAAAGTGGAGAGAATTGTTTTGGGGGATCACCGAATGACTGTTGAACAGATCGCCTCCAGAGCTGGCATTTCTGTGGGTTCTGTGCACACAATCCTGCATGACGACCTGAAAATGCGGAAAGTGTCATCCAGGTGGGTGCCACGAATGCTGACAGACGACCACACGGCTGCCTGTGTGGCATGTTGCCGAGCAATCTTGACGTGCAACGACAGCATGAATGGGACTTTCTTTTCGTCAGTTGTGACAATGGATGAGACGTGGATGCCATTTTTCAATCCAGAAACAAAGCGCCAGTCAGCTCAATGGAAGCACACAGATTCACCGCCACCAAAAAAATTTCGGGTAACCGCCAATGCTGAAAAAATGATGGTGTCCATGTTCTGGGACAGCGAGGGCGTAATCCTTACCCATTGCGTTCCAAAGGGCACTACGTAACAGGTGCATCCTACGAAAATGTTTTGAAGAACAATTTCCTTCCTGCACTACAACAAAAACGTCCGGGAAGGGCTGCGCGTGTGCTGTTTCACTAAGACAACGCACCCGCACATCGAGCCAACGTTACGCAACAGTTTCTTCGTGATAACAACTTTGAAGTGATTCCTCGTGCTCCCTACTCACCTGACCTGGCTCCTAGTGACTTTTGGCTTTTTCCAACAATGAAAGATACTCTCCGTGGCCGCACATTCACCAGCCGTGCTGCTATTGCCTCAGCGATTTTCCAGTGGTCAAAACAGACTCATAAAGAAGCCTTCGCCGCTGCCATGGAATCATGGCGTCAGCGAAGTGTGTACGTCTGCAGGGCGATTACGTCGAGAAGTAACGCCAGTTTCATCGATTTCGGGTGAGTAGTTAATTAGAAAAAAAATCGGAGGCCTTAGAACTTGAATGCACGTCGTAGATCCAGTGTGTCTAGCACACAGGCAGGTCGGCTCCAGGCCCTCAACTGGTCCCCTTCTAACTAACATATGGCCATCACTGGCACCGAGGTGGGACCATCTTTCATCAGAAAAAACAACAGACCTCCACACTGCCCTCAAAAGAGCTCTCGATAGACACTACTGAAGTCGCAAATGGCGGTTGTTTGGGGTCGGTAGAATCCTCGCTACGGGGCGTCTGGCTGGTGCATCTGCTGCTCAGATTGCTGCTGCAGATGCGGTACGTTGCGGCAGAGCCATACGCCGAGCACTATGGTACCACGTGGCCTTCCGGAGCCCGGTCTTCTTACGACCTTACATTCCTGGGACCAACGCTGCCAGCGGTCATGTACAGTGATTGCATTCCTGCCAAGTCTTTCTGTAGTACTGCAGAAGGAACATCCAAATTCTCGTAGCCCTATTACACCACCTCGTCCAAACGTCTTAATAATGGCGTTTTTGTCGCTTTAAAAGCATTCTTGACATCAACTGACCGCGTCGAATCACAAAAGTGGCTAACTCTCACGACCTTTACAGAGTGTATTTAAAGCAAACCTTATTTCCATCCTTCAGTGGTGTCACTAGTTTGGGTTGGCGAACAACCTGGGCTCACGATCAGACTATGCAGCTGCTACCGGTACATGTGTCTCTGCCAAAAACATTTCGAAACGATTAAGTCAGGATGGTTTTTATGCTCGAAAGCCTGTTATTTGCATCCCACATACGCCTTGCTGCTGTCGAGAAAGAGTTTGTTGGTCTACGGAGCATATTGGTCGGGTCAGCAGCTGCGGTTCAGAGTGATGTTCTCCGAAAAATTCCGCTTCATTGAGAAAAGTGAATCTGGTCACCAGCTAGTGTGGAGAGAGAGGGAACACGTTACACACCACATGAACGTCATTTGTATGGCCTACGCGTTGTTGTGTGGACAGGCATCATGCATAATGGCCCAATACTGCTGCTTATCTTTGCGCGAGGTACTGCTACAGCACAGCGTTATTGCACCGAGATTGTTCTGGTTCATGTCCGTCTGTTTAGGGTGTCGTTAGGTCGCGACATTCTGTTTGTAGACGACAATGCCCGCCCACACACACAGGACCTCTGAGGTACCGTCCGCGCTGAAAGTGAAGGTATTGGACGTATGGAATGACCTGCGTACTCCACAGACCTTCACCCTATATAGCATGCCTGGAATGCTATTGGCAGGCGTGTTTCTCAACGAACACGCCCCCTCCGAACCGAGCAAGAACTGAAAACCGTCTTAAGAGAGGAGTGAGACAATATCTCCCAAGGACTCATCCAGCACGAATAAAGGTGAAAAATGTGCGTTAGTGCCCTAGAAGGGCATATTCCGTACTCCGAATCGACCTTTTTGTTCTGAGTCTGACCTGCGTCAAATGAGAATGTTATTTACTTCTGTTATCCTGGTTTTCCGTGTGGTGAAATCTGTACCATTTTTCATTATAAATACACCACTCCACCTGTGTTACGCATGTGCTGTGTTTCAGGTCTCCCGTCGTTCTCTTTGATTATTGCTGTCCAACAATGTCTCTGATCCCCAGCCAGTTGTCAATCAGTGAATTACGTCCAGGCAGAATGTGGTGGTGACGCTTTAGAGTTAACGAGTATTAATGACTTTGATCATCAGGAACATGTTTCTGGCTCGGTTCGTTGCATTTCAGAGGCCAAACAAAGTTACGGATCTGCGGGATAGCACGTGAGCCTGAGTAGGATCTGCAACCACAACCGGCAACATAACGTAAAAAGCTTTGTAACAGCGCAACGTCAACAGTACTGTACGTAGTGTGATATTTGGCTTACCTGGATCGCACTGGATAACGCCGTGCAAACTGCTCTCGTAGCTACAGAGCGTCTCGATAACAGAGCTGCAAAACCTGACTACTGAGATACGCAGAGGTGCAATGCGTTCCGTAAAAACATTGCTATCGTTCTCGGTTCATAATTTTTGATAATGGCACCAATAAATTTAAAAGTAATTGACTCTAGTGATGTGGACAATGACTCTATTAAATGGACTCAGTAACAACCTCATATCATTTGACTTAATAACGTTTTAGGAAACTTCAATAATAGTGCAGCTTTCTCTGAAATCACGTAGCTACACTCATGCACATAAATTAAGGATAATTGCAGAATGTGATGTCACACAACGTGGCACTACACAAAACTGGCGCTAATGGCATAGGCACTAGGGAACACACACGACACAGATCTGTAAGTCCACGTTATTGGTGATAAGTTGAGAAAACCGTCCCGAAACACATGTGCTACAAAACGCCACTATTTCCGGCGCATGTACCCCGACATCAGTATGGGATATGATGACCACGCACACGTACACAGACCGCACAGCCGGTTGGCATACTCAGGATCAAGTGGTCGAGTAGCTGCTGGGGTATAGCCCCCATTATTTACTAGTGGCTGTCGGAGCTCCTGAAGTGTCGTAGGGGTTTGAAGACGTGAAGCGATACGTCGACCGAGAGCAGCCCAGACGTCCTCGATGGGGTTTAGGTCTGGAGAACAGGCGGTCCACCCTGTTCGCCTGATATCTTCTGTTTCAAGGTACTCATCCACGATGGCAGCTCGGTGGGACCGTGCGTTATCATCCATCAGGAGGAAGGTAGGACCCACTGCACCCCTGAGAAGGCGGACATACTGGTGCAAAATGACGTCCCGATACACCTGACCTGTTACAGTTCCTCTGTCAAAGACATGCAGGGGTGTACGTGCACTAACCATAATCCCACCTCACACCATCAAACCACGACCTCCATATAGGCTAAGGGGTTGGTATCTGGTTCCTGGTTCACGCCAGATGAAACCCTGCGAGAATCACTGTTCAGACTATAATTTGACTCGTCCCTGAACATAACCTGGGACCACTGTTCCAATGACCATGTATAAACCACGTCTGTTCAGTCGCCTGCAGACTGTGTGTCTGGAGACAACTGTTCCAGTGGCTGCGGTAAGGTCCCGAGCAAGGCTACCTGCAGTACTCCGTGGCCGTCCGCGGGCACTGATGGTGAGACATCGGTCTTCTTGTGCTGTTGTACACTGTGGACGTCCCGTACTGTAGCGCCTGGACACGTTTCGTGTCTGCTGGAATCGTTGCCATAATCTTGAGATCACACTTTGTGGCACACGGAGGGCCCGTGCTACGACCTGCTGTGTTTGACCAGTCTCCAGTCGCCCTAATATTCTACCCCTCATAACATCATCAATATGTGTTGTTTGAACCATTTTCAACACACAGTCACCATTAGCACGTCTGAAAACGTCTGCACACTTACTCCCTGCACCGTACTCAGACATGCACCAACACACTTTTGCGTATGTGGACTACTGCCAGCGCCACCGTGCGACAACCGCAGGTCAAATGCAACGCATGGTCATATCCTGAGGTGATTTAAATCCGCAAACCACCAACCAGAGCGTTGTTCACCATGTATCAGCATTATCCTTAATTTGTGAGCACGAGTGTATAAACCAAGGACTACAAAAACTAAACAAAATGGTTCAAATGGCTCTGAGCACTACAGAACTTAACATCTATGGTCATCAGTCCCCTAGAACTTAGAACTACTTAAACCTAACTAACCTAAGGACATCACACAACACCCAGTCATCACAAGGCAGAGCAAAATTAAACCTCACATTTATATTCTTTCCTTAAACAAAATTCCAAAATCTAGTTCTTAAATCCATTTCTCTCACAGTGACCGATAAATCCTAACGAAAAAAGATCTGGAAGCCAGACGATCCAAGAATGGTGCGTTATTAAGCAGCTGCCGCAACTAAAACGTACTTAATCATTACCTGTAATCCATTCTTCACAAAGACTGTAATAAAACCAATTCTTTTTCTCTCTGCAGTAAATCTTCCATTAATCCATAATACAATTACCAAAAATCTCTACAGTTCACCGTTCGCCCCTTCTAAACGAAATCTCGACTGTTCACATGTAACCCCAAAGCTCAACTGTCTGTCTTCTCTCCTCTGCTCGCGATCAACAGATAAATCTGGCGCTCATCTTTGCAGACCAAAGATATCCTCTGACTCGTCTTTGTGCAGCGCAGCTTCTCTGTCGAGGCTGCGCCTGCATGTCTAAGCAATTCAAACCTTACGACCGCGATTCCAGGTATCCAAAACAAGAAAAATTCCTACGAAAAATTACACATACACGTTTTAATGTTTTATTTTGATCTGATGATGGATATGACCGAAGCACGTGATAAGGAATAATAAACATATTTTGGTCGAGGCAAGTCACGTGTATAAATTAAGGCAGAGAAGATAAAATAGACCCACTTAAATCACTTAATAAAAGCAAGTCTTCTGGTCCAGACTGTATACCAATTAGGTTCCTTTCGGTGTATGCTGATGCAATAGCCCCATACTTAACAATCATATACAACCGTTCGCTCGCCGAAAGATCCGTACTCAAAGACTGGAAAGTTGCACAGGTCACACCAATATTCAAGAAAGGTAGTAGGGGTAATCCACTAAATTACAGGCCCATATCGTTAACGTCGATATGCAACAGGATTCTAGAACATATATTGTGTTGGAACATTATGAATTAGCTCGAAGAAAACTGTCTATTGACACACAGTCAACATGGGTTTAGAAAACATCGTTCCTGTGAAACACAACTAGTTCTTTATTCACATGAAGTGTTGAGTGCTATTGACAAGGGATTTCAGATCGATTCCGTATTTCTGGATTTCCGGAAGGACACTGTACCACACAAGCGGCTCGTAGTGAAATTGCGTGCTTATGGAATATCGTCTCAGTTATGTGACTGCATTTGTGATTTCCTGTCACAGAGGTGTCACAGCTCGTAGTAATTGACGGAACGTCGTCGAGTAGTGATTTCTGGCGTTCCCCAAGGTAGTGTTGTAGGCCCTTTGCTGTTCCTTATCTATATAAACGATTTTGGGGACAATCTGAGCAGCCGTATTCGGTTGATAGCAGGTGACGCTGTCGTTTATCGACAAATAAATTCATCAGAAGATAAAAAAAACTGCAAAACGATTTAGAAAAGATACATGAATGGTGCGAAAAGTTGCAATTGACCCTAAATAACGAAAAGTGTGAAGTCATCCACATGAGTGCTAAAAGGAACTCAAACTTCGGTTACACGATAAATCAGTCTAATCTAAAAGCCGTAAATTCAACTAAATACCTAGGTATTACAATTACGAACAACCTAAATTGGAAGAAACACGAAGAAAATGTTGTGGGGAAGGTTAACGAAAGACTGCGTTTTATTGGCAGGACACTTAGAAAATGTAACAGACCTACTAAGGAGACTGCTTCATTACGCTTGTCCGTCCTCTTTTAGAATACTGCTGCGCGGTGTGGGATCCTTACCAGATAGGACTGGCGGAGTACATCGAAAAAGTTCAAAGAAAGGCAGCACGTTTTGTATTATCACGAAATATGAGTGTGTCACCGAAATGATACAGGATTTGGGCTGGAAATCATTAAAACAAAGGCGTTTATCGTTGCGACGGAATCTTCTCACGAAATTCCAATCACCAACCTTCTCATCCAAATGCGAAAATATTTTGTTGACACCGACCTATATAGGGAGGAACGATCACCACGATAAAATAAGGTAAATCAGAGCTAGTACAGAAAGATATAGGTGTTCATTCTTTCCACGCGCTATACGAGATTGGAATAATGGAGAACTGTGAAGGTGGTTCGATAAACCCTCTGCCAGGCACTTGAATGTGATTTGCAGAGTGTCCATGCACTCGTAGATGTAGATGTTGACCCCTCTCATGGCATCAGCAGTTAGTCTAGCGATCTTAGGACTTCAGGAGGTGTTGTCGACGTGATATCTACGTCGAGAAACAGGCACAGGTGAAGGTGTTTACAGTCATCGGTGGTAATAGAGAAACCGTAAGTAGTTGCGTGATCGTCGAAAGTTTTTCTGGGGCAGGCGTCCCCCGCGCCACCGCCAGGGACAGAGATTGCCGCTACGCGGCGCTAGTGATGCGCAAGGACAATCCCGCTCGGCGGAGGAGGCGGTGGCGGAGAGAAAAGAAGCGAGAAGGAGCCGAGTGATGAAGCAAAAGCGTGTAATGACCGCCGGCGAGGAATTAAAACCGCGCCTGCGCCGGCGTGGCCCAGCTCAGCTCGTTTATCCAATTGAGGAGGCGCGTCTTTCCGGGCGAGAGAATCTGACCGCCGGCTCGTTCTCACGCCCCCGTGCCTCGGCCGCGACTTTCGCAAATGACAAATCTCCAGGCCGGGCGCGCAGCGGCGCGTGTGTCACCGGATGACGGCATCGCGCACAATTGCCTCTAATTGCTGCAGCAGCGGCGGCGGCGGCGGCGGCGGCGGCAATGGCGGCATCGCACACAGCTGGCGGTGCCGGTGGCGCCGTTAATCCAGGGCCGCCCTTGCGCGCCAGGCCACTTCGTCTGGCAGGCCTATCGATGCACGCACCTGCACTCCTCCGTCCTGATTCCAAAGCGGTGGGCAGCTCATAGATGCAAAGCCCTAGCCGGCCGGTGTGGCCGTGCGGTTAAAGGCGCTTCAGTCTGGAACCGCGTGACCGCTACGGTCGCAGGTTCGAATCCTGCCTCGGGCATGGATGTGTGTGATGTCCTTAGGTTAGTTAGGTTTAATTAGTTCTAAGTTCTAGGGGACTGATGACCTAAGAAGTTAACTCGCGTAGTGCTCAGAGCCGTTTTTGCAAAGCCCTACAAACATCCTGGTGTTCCCGCGGCGCAGTCAGACACCCAACAACGAGCAAGCTTCTTGAATGAGTGGGGCCTACCGAAGCTACGAGGGGAGTTCAATAACTAACAAAACACACATTTTTTTCCTCTTTGTTGTGCGACATAGCGAAAAAGTCCCGCTTCAGCTCCTATAGTCTCATGAAGTTCCCTATTAGTAACCTCCAAAATGGCGTCTATAACGGTGCTACGACGGTTACTCCAAAAGAAATGCTCACTATTTTTTTTTAAATCCATCTTTTATTCTAAATGTTTGAAAGTTTTACAGAGTGTAGATACCGGGTGATCAAAAAGTCAGTTTAAATAAACACCCCATATTGCTAGACGCGTGAAACATCTCTTGCGCGCTTCGTTTGGTGGTGATCGTGTGCTCAGCCGCCACTTTCGTCATGCTTGGCCTCCCAGGTCCCCAGACCTCAGTCCGTGCGATTATTGGCTTTGGGGTTACCTGAAGTCGCAAGTGTATCGTGACCGACCGATATCTCTAGGGATGCTGAAAGACAACATCCGACGCCAATGCCTCACCATAACTCCGGACATGCTTTACAGTGCTGTTCACAACATTATTCCTCGACTACAGCTGAAACGTCCCCTTTCAACAATTACACATGACTGTGCTTAAACTGACACACAATATTTTTTAGCGCAACGCAATCTGACTTTCAGAAACCCCTACAAAGGAATGGCCCTGACTAACATTATCCTGTACCTTTCACAAATCACTTACCTCACCAAAAATCTTCGTTACTCGAACTACTGCAATACAGCGAGCGCCACTACTGCCAGCTAAATAAAAGATTCAAACTACGTAAGGCACTAACTACTGATAGGCATAGTTAGCAAATGAAAGATTTTAATAGAGAACAAACAATGTATTTACCTTAATACTCATAATTGACATCCAGTCTTACAAATTTCAAAACTCCGCCATCTCTCTCCCCACATCCACCACTGCTGGCGGCTCACCTCCAACTGCGCAACGCTACGCGCTGTTCACATCCAGCTGCCGCTGCCCAACACTACAATGGCAGACAACAATGCAAACTAGCCACAGACTGCACACAGCACAGCCAGTGATTTTCATATAGAGCGCTACGTAACGTTGCCAATAAGAAAACATAAACAGCCGACTTACATAGCCCCCATGCTCCCCACAAACAGCTACTGTTGAGGAATGATGGTGTACATTTTGAGCATTTCCTATAAAGAACATCATCTTTGCTTTGTCTTACTTTGTTATTCCAATTATTGCTATTCTGATCAGATGAAGCGCCATCTGTCGGACATTTTTTGAACATTTATATTTTTATGGTTCTAATAAAACCCCATGTCATTCCAAGCATGTGTGTCAATTTGTACCTCTCTATCTACATTATTCCGTGATTTATTCAGTTTTCAAATTTATACTGACTTTTTGATCACCCGGTACATCCTTTAGGAACAATATTTTCATTTCTCCACATAATTTCCATCCCTCTCAACTGCCTTACGCCATCTCGGAACCAGCGCCTGTACACCCGCACGGTAAAATTCTGGACCAACCTGTAGGAGCCACTGTTTGGCAGCGTGCACAACTTAGTCATCAATCTTCAAACCTTGTTCCACGAAGAGAGTCTTTCAGTTTCCCTAAGAGATGATAGTCACATGGAGCCAGGTCAGGACTGTAAGGCGGGTGTTTCAGTGTTGTCGATCCGAGTTTCGTGATCGCTTCCATAGTTTTTTGACTGACATGTGGCCGTACATTGTCGTGCAACAGCAAAACATCCTGCTTTTGCCGATATGGTCGAAAACGACTGAGTCGAGCTTGAAGTTTCTTCAGTGTCGTCACATATGCATCATAATTTATGGTGGCTCCACTTGGCATGATGTCCACAAGCAAGAGTCTTTCGGAATCGGAAAACACCTAGCCATAACTTTTCCAGCATAAGGTGTGGTTTTGAATTTTTTGTTTCTTCGTTGAATTTGCATGATGCTACTCCATTGATTGCCTCTCCGTCTCTGATGAAAAATGATGGAGTTATGTTTCATCACCTGTCACAATTCTTCCAAGAAATTCATCACCACCATTCTCCTACTGTTCCAAAAGTTCGCTGCATACCGTTTTTCTTGTTTCTTCGTGAGTCACTGTCAACATCCTGGGAACCCACCTGGCGCAAACCTTTTTTAACACCAAAACTTTCAGTATTCTGCAAATACTTCCTTCCCCTGTCCCAACGTAGCGTCACAATTCGTTCACTGTGATGCATCTGTCAGCAGCCACCAATTCGCTAACTCTCTGCACATTGTCTGGAGTGTGTGCAGTACGAGGCCCTCCGCTGCGAGGACAATCCTCAATATTGCCGTGCCCGTTTTTATCACGTAATCTGCTTGTCCACCTACTAAATGTACTGCGATCGACAGCAGCATCTCCATACACCTTTTTCAACCTCTTGTGGATATTTCCCACTGTCTCGTTTTCGCAGCACAGGAATTCTATGGCAGCACATTGCTTCTGACGAACGTCAAGTGCAGCAGCCATCTTGAAGACATGCTGTGACTGCGCCATTCACGGGAACAGGTTGAACTAAGTTTGAAAACAAGCAGGAAGGATGTATCTACACACTGTAAAACTTTCACACATGCAGAACGGAAACTGTATTTTTACAGAAATATTGTGCATTTCTTTTGGAGTGACCCTCGTACGTTGCAAGCAGAGAGCTGTCATTGAGTTTCTTCTGCCGGAAAACCGGACAATAGTTGATATTCGTAGGTGCTTGCAGAATGTCGAGGAACACCTGCAGCAACCAAAAGCACGATGACTCGTTGGGCGAGGCGTCTGCCATCATAGAAACAAGGTCGTGCAAACCTGTCCGATCTGTGCCGTGCCGATTGGCCGCACACAGCTGTGACCTCTGGGCGTTGGAACGTGCGGACACTCTCATTCGACGGATCACAGTCAAACACCACGCTGCGCAACTGGGCGTCTCTACCCACCAGTTGGGACATTCAAACGCGCGTCCCCGCTGAGATCCTCGCTGCTTAACAGGAGTCCATAAAGTGCAAAAAAGGACCACCCGTGCAGAATTGCTTGCGTGTTACGAGGCTAATCGTGACAATTTTCTGTCGAACATCGTCACAGACGATGAAACATCGGTTCTTCACTACGAACCGGATACAAAACGGTATCCATAGAGTGGCGCCAAACCACCGCTCCTCCGTAACCTCACACGGTAAAGTCATGACGACGGTCTTCTCAGACCCTGAAGGTGTTATTCTGTTTGATATCCTCCCTCACGGTGCAATAATCAACTCTGAAGCGCATGGTGTTACCATCAGGTAATTAAAGAAACAACTTCAGAGTATTCGTCGCCACAACAATGTAAACGAATTTCTCCGTGACAAGGACTGGATTGGATTGTTTGGAGGAGGAGACCAGACAGCGAGGTCATTGGTCTCATTGGATTAGGGAAGGACGGGGAAGGAAGCCGGCATTGCCCTTTCAAAGGAACCATTTGCTGGAGCGATTTGGGGAAATCGCGGAAAACCTAAATCAGGACGACCGGACGCGGGATTGAACCGTCGTCCTCCCGAATGTGAGTCCAGTGTGCCAGCCATTGCGCCACCTCGCTCGGTCCCTGACAAGGCAAGGCCTCACACATATCTCCGCACCTGAGAGGAGCTCACACAACTTCATTTGGCCGTTCTTCCTCATGCACCCTGCAGCCCGGATCTCGCACCTTGCTACTTCCGTCTGTTTGGCCCAGTGTAGGTTGCACTCCGCGGGAAACAGTACGTGGGGAGGTTATTGATGATCCAAGACGTTGGTTCCGACGTCGACCAGTAGAGGGCTACAATGCTGGCAATCAGCCTCTCTCAGTAATGTGGCGTAAGGCTATCGCATTGCATGGAGATCCAGTTTCGGATGTTATAGTCACGCTGTTACACGTATCAGACCTGAGGACAGGCCATTAAGTTGACAAGCCAACATCATATGGGTGGTAAACATAGAACCTGTGGCAAGCAGTCGTATGCACAAGCGGCGTACAAACTGCTTAAAAACAATAGCCACTTTTACGCAGGACTACTCGTCAGCAGTTTTCAAATCTGCTGACATATGCTAGTGGTTGGACACCTTGGTGGCCTGTCTTCATGTTCCTCACTTACAGCTTGACCACGGTATGGTACCCGAAACTAGCCATTAGTGGAAAATAGACAATAACTACTCTCCAGTTGGAAATTTTACCATTTTGTACGGTTCCTTTGTTTCATCGCCCTTCATATTACGAGGAATATATTTGTCCTGTGTGTGTGTGTGTGTGTGTGTGTGTGTGTGTGTGTGTGTGTTTCACAAGGCTGCTAAGTCTGAGATAGATAGATAATCAGCGATCACAGGCCCTGCAGACCACGCTCTGCTTCCACCAACTGCCTCCATTCCTTCCTGTTTTGTGTCCGGTTCCTCCAGGTGTCTTCAGCTCCCAGGGCTGCTAGGTCCTTCCCTAGGTCATCCATCCAGCGCTGCCCTGGTCATCCAATGCGGCGTTTGGCGTTTGTTTTCCCGGCTATTGCCATCTTCGCCTGTCTTCCATCTGGCATACGAGCTACATGGCCGACCCATTGTATTCTTTTGCTCTTTATCTTCTGCAGGATAGTTGGTTGTCGCATCAGAAGGTAGATTTCCTCGGTTTTCCTCCTCCTCCATTCTTCGTTATCTAAAACTGGTCCCCATATCTTCCTCAATACTCTTCTTTCAAATATTAATAGTTTTTCCCTTTCTCGCTTAGTCATGCTCCATGTTTCTGAACCGTACATTACTGCTGGGCTTATCACTGTGTTGTAGATTTTCATCGTAGTGTTTACTGAGATCGATTTAGAGCCGAGCGTCTCTCTGAGGGAATGCATACATTTCATTCCCACTGCTATTCTTTCCTTGATGTCCGCTTATGTTGTTGTCCGTGCTAAACCAAGATCTCACGTATCTGAACTGGTGTAGTCTCTTGAACATATTGCCATCTATCTCAAGAAATTCTTCCTGCTCTTGTCTTCTTCCTAAATGTATGAACTCTGTTTTGTCTCGATTCACTTTGAGCCCTACCTTCTGTGCATAATCGTCCATTTTCTGGTACATTTCTTTCAACTCGTGCTTTGATGCACGTAGTAGTACTATGTCATCTTCATATGTGAGACAATTGAAGTTACCGTGCATCTCTACTCCAGCCCACTCTTGTTGCCTACAGTCTTTTATTATTTTCTCTATGACACACATGAGAGAGCATCCCCTTGTCTGAGGCCTGTCTCAATCTCGAATGTTTCTGATGTGGCTCCTCGGAAACGTACTGCTGCCTTTGACCCTTCCATACAAGCTTGCACCATTGTCATGTCTGAGAGGAGCTTTTTTTTTTTTTTTCAAAGCGCCTATAATGTTTTGTCCGTTTATTCTAGCCGTGTGACACCTTGGCTCTGTAAAAAAGTGAAGCTTCTAAGTCAATACAATCAAAAGATACGACGATGTCACGTATTTTGATACTCACCAGCTCACTCATCACAATTTATGGGATACTTACTGTTGGCTTAGACTCAGTAAATTTGGTAAGAAGTAAGGTTATACAGTACAAATATAGGAAAGCATCCGAAAATTGTTAATTTGTAATGGTCCCTTGGCGGTGTAATAAATGCAAGCTTCTGAGTCAATGCAATCAAAAGCCATGGCTATATATATCACATGTTTTGATACAAGTTCACTTATCGAAACCTATAGGGTATTTCCCGTTGGCTTCGAATCATAAAATATTGGCAGGAAGCAAGATTTAACGGAACAAGTAAACGAAAATAATACGAAAAGTGTTAATCTGCTTTTATATTGAGTGAAAAAAAAACCTTTTTATCGTTTGTTATCCGACTTCAAAGTTGAAATTAAAACTTCTTCGCTAATCTTGGAATTCTCGCCATTGTCAGTGCCGATAACGGATAAAAATGGTCGAGATTCCCGGGATGGATGAACTCACTATGTAAGCATAACTAAGTTTGTACGCAACCCTCAGAGCGCGAGTTCTACTCGCAGTTGCCCAGTTTTTGTTAAATGTACGAGAGGTAATCTTGAAGTTTCATTTAGCATGTAGAAAAAAATGAAGCTAAGTGCACGTCTGAGGTCCTTGTACACACACTGGGTTCCCAGCGTCACAGCGCCTTGGCAAAGAAGAGATGGTCTGCGACGTTTTGTTTTGTTTTTTCCTTGTCTAGCGGCAGCGCGCTGCTATAAGGTGTAAGGCACTGTGGCGCTGGCAGTCCAGTGCGTGTACAAGGACTTCATACATGCGCCTGCAAACGAACGAAAGCTTGACGGATAACTAATTTTCCGAAGTGGTAATTGAAGTTTTAGGCCACACCCCTCTGCTTCCGCTTACATAAACTGGTGAGCCGAGAAATATTGCTTGTCCACCTTTAGGACACAAGACAGCAGCGATTCTGTGCTGCATCGATTCGACAAGCCCTCGGTAGCTTTTCGGAGCTACGTCGCAACAGGTGTCTAGATAGCGCCCAAAATTTGACATTTTTACTTTTATGGAGCTTATGAAAATATGGATATCTATGCTTAATTTGGCGCTTATTTTATTGAAATATTCGGTTTACTATTTTAAATAGATATTTGAAGATACGCATGCACTGATGTTTCTGAGAATTTTGTTTCGCGTCATTGGTGGAGAATAACCTTATGGTGAATTGTCAGTTACAATACCGCATTGCATTAATCATGTGCGGAAGAGGATGGGCACGAGACTGTGTATACGAAAACAGCAATTAGGAAGTACTAACTTATCAGATGGTCAAAGTACAGGGTTATTACAAATCATTGAAGCGATTTCACAGCTCTACAATAACTTTATTATTTGAGATATTTTCACATTGCTTCGCACACACATACAAAAACTCAAAAAGTTTTTTTAGGCATTCACAAATGTTTGATATGTGCCCCTTTAGTGATTCGGCAGACATCAAGCCGATAATCAAGTTCCTCCCACACTCGGCACAGCATGTCGCCATCAATGAGTTCGAAAGCATCGTTGATGCGAGCTCGCAGTTCTGGCACGTTTCTTGGTAGAGGAGGTTTAAACACTGAATATTTCACATAACCCCACAGAAAGAAATCGCATGGGGTTAAGTCAGGAGAACGTGGAGGCCATGACATGAATTGCTGATCATGATCTCCACCACGACCGATCCATCGGTTTTCCAATCTCCTGTTTAAGAAATGCCGAACATCATGATGGAAGTGCGGTGGGGCACCATCCTGTTGAAAGATGAAGTCGGCGCTGTCGGTCTCCAGTTGTGGCATGAGCCAATTTTCCGCGGGCTACGCGTGAAACTTGCCCGCACGCGTTCAACCGTTTCTTCGCTCACTGCAGGCCGACCCGTTGATTTCCCCTTACAAAGGCATCCAGAAGCTTTAAACTGCGCATACCATCGCCGAATGGAGTTAGCAGTTGGTGGATCTTTGTTGAACTTCGTCCTGAAGCGTCGTTGCACTGTTATGACTGACTGATGTGAGTGCATTTCAAGCACGACATACGCTTTCTCGCCTCCTGTCGCCATTTTGTCTCACTGCGCTCTCGAGCGCTCTGACGGCAGAAACCTGAAGTGCGGCTTCAGCCGAACAAAACTTTATGAGTTTTTCTACGCATCTGTAGTGTGTCGTGACCATATGTCAATGAATGGAGCTACAGTGAATTTATGAAATCGCTTCAATCATTTGTAATAGCCCTGTACAAGACGTCGGCTGACTGATAAACAAACTGATCAGATTACACAGCATTATAGTATTGCTATTAGATACAAGGGTACAATTTAGATGGCATGAAGAGAGCAGTTTGGGGAATTTATTTCCACAAGCTGTCTACAGATGCTGAACCTATCCACAACATGCATTCCACTCAGTGGTATAAATACCTGAAGGCAAAAGAGGAAGACATATTAGTCACTTCTCACACAAAGTTATTATACCAAACTTTTGTATCCCACATGGAAGGCGGCGCGTGGGTCTGCTCCTGAAAACTGAAACGTTGGCGGAATGACGAAAGCGAGTAGGAGCAGGGAAAGGTGAAAATCTCTCGGTACTGAAGTGTGAATTATAGATGTTTACTATAGGCAAAAACAAGTTAATATATGGTTACATAACTTAGCAACTATGAGCAAAACCTTAGACCCGTCGTAAGTAGTGCAAAGTCTCAATAGCAAGCCATCACCCTCTGAAGTTGAAGCGAAGTGTCCTGGCCGTCTGCTCTTGATCAAATGGCGAGAATCTGCAGCGGAGCTCGCAGACCTGCACAGCGCCTGCTAGAGGACACTGTCGTCGGTGTCGGTGTCGTAGTGCCAACCTATGAACTTGCATCTACGCTGTGTCATCGTAGCTATCGATACCACACAAATGCCGTTTTGTTTGCTAGGAAACCTACGTTTCAGTATCTTGTCGAAGATATGTCTGAAGCTCAAAACACAAAATACCAACGAATCTTTTAACGATGTTATATGGTCAAAGGCACCAAAAAATATTTTCGTTGTATTCAATGTTTTTGACGCTGTTCTTACTTTTAATTATGATGATTATGGGAGACTAAAGGTTTTGGAGCATCTTGGAATTCATTAAGGTTAAGACACCACCAAAAGCGTTATGGACTTAGATCAGCTGCGAATCATGAAGGCAGAGATTGCAGCAAAAACATGTCAAAAGAAGCCAGATCCAAGGGAAAGGAGGCAGCATTGGGCGAGGAAGATAAAGGAGGAGATGAGGACCAGCCAGGGGGATTCTAACACATTTTGTATGTCTCAGTTGGCTGTGTACAAACTTTTTTCTTTAAGGCGCAACTGTCTCGAAATGACATTTTTCAATATGAATGTCCCTTTTTCTCAGAAACTACTAAACCTGCAACTATAATTAATTACCACATAACATACATAGTACCATCATATATTAGGTTTAGTTTCGTAGCATTTACTCCAATAGCTAAAATTAGAGATATTAAAATTGTGAAATTTTACATCAAAAAATTACATGTTAGGAACAAAATCGTAACTCGTTTCCTAACTGTCATTGTAAAGTGATTGTACAGCAATAGATTCACAAAACGTGAGAGAACAAGTGGAAAAAATCTCGTATTTATATACTCAACAGTTCCTGACAAAACGGGTCAGTTATATAGCCTATTTAACACTGTCAAGGTACGGCAGTACGACTTCCCTTAAATTACGGGGCGGTGGATTGTTGGCGCCGAGCTGGCGCCCGATAACCTCCCAGATGTGTTCCATCGGCCTCCCAACACGCGAGATCGGTGGTGAGACATCGATGTCAGTTCACTATAGTGCTCCTCTCCCCACTGTAGCACGAGATTCCGGCCTTGTGACGTGACAGATACGATGCCGAAAGATGGCATCACTGCTGGGGAAGATAAGTCGTCCAACAGTCAGAATCAGGAAGTGAATGTACGCATTTTCATCGGCCATTTGCTGCTCCCATTTCAGCGCTTCTATAAGGTGCTACTTCCTGCCATGACTTTCAGAAGTTCCTCTGAAACGAGTGTTGGAAAACACCGATTGTGATGTGGGTAAATTACTCGCCCTTTATATCAACCTGATTGGCTTCGACCACCACCCGTTTAGGAGGATTAGGCAAAGACCTTCCCATCATCTTGAGGTCGAACAGAAACACTCTTCTTCCTGCAACAGAAAACTGGTAGTGGCGACCACAACAGAAACCCACTTACCTTTGCAATAGGAAGCTGGTCGTGGCGACCACAACAGTGCTAACGACCGACTACCACACAGGCATTGCAGCGAAATGATTTGTTACAGCCACACTAATCATTCTGTCCTTTCCTGTCAGTATGTCCTGTAAAACTACCGTAGATCAGGCCATAGAGTTAATGTTGTCGCAGACCTTGGTATTGTTTGTTTGTTTGGTTGGTTGGTTGATGTGGGAGACAGGATCAAACAGCGCAGACATCGATCCCATCGGCTTAGGGAAGGATGTGGAAAGAAGTCAGCCATGCCGTTTCAAAGGAACCACCCTTCCATTTTCCTGAAGTGATTTCCCTAACTCATGGAAAACCTAAATCAGGATGACTGGACGAGGGTCTGAACCATCGTCCTCCAGAATACGATTCGTGTGCTAACCACCGTGCCACCCTGCTCTGTCCTTTAGTATTTGTATCTGCTTCTCTTGTGATTTTCTTTTCACTTTCTTCGTTGACTCTTCGACGTACAAATTGAATGCTGATGGTGTAACGCCACAACCCTGTCTTACGCCCTTCTTAGGAAAGACTCCCCGCTCCTAAACATCGACTTTTATCACACCCACTTGGTGTTCTGACTGCTGTGAGTGGCTATTCTGTTGGTCTTTCAATATCGCCCTTCAGGAGTGGAGTCTACTCAGTAGGATAAAGTTGGACAAAGTACATTCACATAGCACCTTGAAAAACAAGCAGATCTCTGACCTATAATAGAAGTAATCAAAATATCCACGGGTGTGCTGCCGGTCTATAGTGTGCCCGTTGGACACTATAGACCGGCAGCACACCCGTGGATATTTTGATTATCAAATACGCCGGGAGAAACTCAAGAATCATATAATAGAAGTATTTCCCCGTTCGACTAAATTTTCTCTTTGCCCACGTCAGAGAAATTGCGAGATTATTGCAAGACGAAACTGTTGTTTAGCTTTCAGTCCCAAAACACTTCGCGCTCGTGTTCAGTTTTTACACCCTCACCCCCGCGCTCTGCCCCCCCCCCCCATCCCTTCACACACACACACATACACACACACACACACACACACACACACACACACACACACACACAATTTCAGTCTTTCACACCCATTCCTCCAATACAAATTAACTATTTCTTGGTGCTTGTGGGGTGCCTTCTTTTAGTCAAATTGTGCCGTAAGCTGTTCCCTACTCGACTGTATTCAGTACGCCTTCACTAGTTACTCGTATCCTGTCGACCCACTAATTCTTGAGGATATTTCTGTGACACCATATTTCAAAAACCTCTATTCTCTTGTTGTCTGTATTCTTTATTGATCGTGTTTCGATTTATTATAAGGCAACGACCCAGACAAATACTTTCAAGAAACACTTCCCAACCCTTCAATTTGTATTTGATGTTAAAAAGTTACGTTTATCACGAAAGTTTTTCTTGGTATTGCCAGTACGTATTTCACACCCTGTTTGCTCCTGACTTTCCATCTGACGGATTTACAATGTCATCGGCAAATTTTTAAATTTCGTTTTCTCCCAGAACTTTGATTTCGTTTATTGCTGGCTTGTGTACAGACTGAATAAAATACAGGTTAGACTGCAATGCTCTCTCTCTCTCTCTCTCTCTCTCTCTCTCTCTCCCTCCCCATTTAGTTCCTACCTTTCTTCTCATTCGAATTCGTCCGCTGCTTGTTAGCCCTCTTAACTATTCAAACAGTGCATTATACTCGACACTGCCAAAAGCATTATTTAATTTACAAACGCTATAAATGTAGATTTGCCTTTCTCGAACATCTCTCTTAAGACAACTTGCGGGGTGAATACAACCTTGCTATTTCCCAAATGATGGGATTCAAAGTAATGCTTACTTTCTGACGCTGTAATGTTCGTAATATTGTAAGTAGGCTGTTTATGTTTTCTTATCGGCAACGTTACGTAGCGCTCGGTATGAAAATCACTGGCTGTGCTGTGTGCAGTTTGTAGCTAGTTTGCATTGTTGTCTGCCATTGTAGTGTTGGGCAGCGGCAGCTGGATGTGAGCAGCGCGTAGCGTTGCGCAGTTGGAGGTGAGCCGCCAGCAGTGGTGGATGTGGGGAGAGAAATGGCGGCGATTTGAAATTTGTAAGACTGGATGGCATATATATTATGATTATTAAGGTAAATACATCGTTTGTTCTCTATTAAAATCTTTCATTTGCTAACTATGCCTATCAGTAGTTAGTCCCTTCAGTAGTTTGAATCTTTTATTTAGCTGGCAGTAGTGGCGCTCGCTGTATTGCAGTAGTTCGAGTAACGAAGATTTTTGTGAGGTAAGTGATTTGTGAAACGTATAGGTTAATGTTAGTCAGGGCCATTCTTTTGTAGGGATTTTTGAAAATCGGATTGCGTTGCGCTAAAAATATTGTGTGTCACTTTAGTGAATGTTTGAGTATGTTCAGTTTTGCTCAGCTGTTTGAAAAGCAAATATTGTAAGAGGTTTATCAGCACAGTAATTCAGAAATTGTTCAAAGGGGACGTTTCATATGGCGACCCTGCCAGGATACCATTATTTCTACAAGGACTGCAGTGGGTCTGCACCTCTCTCTACCAAGACTATAGTGGGTCTACTCTGTGATGACCTACCTACCAATATTCTTCAAAACGTCGAATGACTCTGCTGTGGGTTTGCTCTGTTGTGACCCATTACCTGTCAGCACTGCCTTTCCATTGGAAGGACAACACTACTTCTTCAAGACTGCATGGAAATCCACTACTTCTGTGTGCATTGTCTTTTACTGCTCAGACTTTGAGAAAAGAAACGGCAGTTTCACTGTGATGAATGATCAGGACTGTCTTTATGGACTGTGAGAAAATTTTAGCTTTTGACCAACATTGTATCAATAAGTGTGTGCATTTGATTTCTTTGTTATTGTAATTATGAAAAATTTTATCAAATCATTATTGGCCACTGCCCAAAACAATTTGTAAAATTTTTTGTGTGGAACATGGGGGCTGTTTATGTTTTCTTATCGGCAACGTTACGTAGCGCTCGGTATGAAAATCACTGGCTGTGCTGTGTGCAGTCTGTAGCTAGTTTGCATTGTTGTCTGCCATTGTAGTGTTGGGCAGCGGCAGCTGGATGTGAACAGCGCGTAGCGTTGCGCAGTTGGAGGTGAGCCGCCAGCAGTGGTGGATGTGGGGAGAGAAATGGCGGAGATTTGAAATTTGTAAAACTGGATGGCATATATATTATGATTATTAAGGTAAATACATCGTTTGTTCTCTATTAAAATCTTTCATTTGCTAACTATGCCTATCAGTAGTTAGTCCCTTCAGTAGTTTGAATCTTTTATTTAGCTGGCAGTAGTGGCGCTCGCTGTATTGCAGTAGTTCGAGTAACGAAGATTTTTGTGAGGTAAGTGATTTGTGAAACGTATAGGTTAATGTTAGTCAGGTCCATTCTTTTGTAGGGATTTTTGAAACTCAGATTGCGTTGCGCTAAAAATATTGTGTGTCACTTTAGTGAATGTTTGAGTACGTTCAGTTTTGCTCAGCTGTTTGAAAAGCAAATAGTGTAAGATGTTTATCAACACAGTAATTCAGAAATTGTTCAAACGGGACGTTTCAATATACGTAAACAATCCGGTGGATAACATCGAAAATTTCATCAGGCTGTTCGCGTCTAATGCTGTTGTGCGTGCCGGCCGCGGTGGTCTAATGGTTCTAGGCGCGCAGTCCGGAACCGCGGGGCTGCTGCGGTCGCAGGTTCGATTCCTGCCTCGGGCATGGATGTGCGTGATGTCTTTAGGTTAGTTAGGTTTAAGTAGTTCTACGTTCTAGGGGACTGATGACCACAGAAGTTAAGTCCCATAGTGCTCAGAGCCATTTGAACCATCTGTTGTGCGTAGAGAAGTCACAAGGCTGGAACAGTTGCGCGAAAGGCAGGAAGATCTGCAGAGGATCTGCAGAGGATCAACACATGGTGAGAAGACTGACAGGTGACCATCAGCATAAACAAATGTAACGTACTGTGGATAAATAGTTGAACAGAGCCGTTATTGTTTGATTACACAATTTCCAAACAGTTACTGGAAGCAGTCACATCATTAGATACCGGGGAGCACGCGTATTTAGCGATTTAAAGTAGGCGCACGCCTGACAAATTCGTTGGCGGAATACTCGCGAAACTTAATTCAGCCACGAAGGAGGTCGACAGATGCGTCAGAAACAGGGACAGTTAGCCTTCAGGATTGGTAGTGGAAATGGAGAAGATACAAAGAAGAGCATCTCATTTCTCCAGAGCTTCGTTTAGTGAGCGCGAAAGCGCCATGAAGGCGCTCATCCATCATTAGTGGCGTACGTTGCAAGGTTGCGGTTCATCATACACGGTGTTTTACACCGTCAAAATTCCGAGGGCGTACGTTGTTGCTCGTGTCGATCAATATACTGCTCCGACGTACGTATATCTCACGAAAAGACCATGAAGGTAAAAATAGCTTACACGGAAGCTTACCAACAATTGGTCTTACCGCTCACCAATTACGACGAACAGGAAAGAAGGAGAGAGACAATGGTACATGAAGTACCATCCGCCACAAACCGTAAGATGGTCAGCTGATTATAAATGTAGGTGGACACTGACGGGAATGTCAGAAGTTGCGCCATGAAGAACCTGACCAAACGCTGTAAAAATGATACACCAGTACTTCCATGCTTGTGCAGTGTTCTTGTTGTGGTCTTCGTTCCGGAGACTGGTTTGATGCAGCTTGCCCTGCTATTTAATCCGTTTCCAAATAGTTACTGCAACCTATATTCTCATGAATCTGCTTCCTGTACCGCCTCTTGGTCTCCCCATATGATTTTTACCCTCCCCCCACAAACACACAAACTTCCCTCCAACACCAAACCGATGAACCCTTGATATCTCAGTGTGTGCGCTATCAACCGCTCCGTTCTTTTAATCCAGTTGTGCCACAAATTTATCTTGCCAGTTCTATCCAGTACGTCCCTATTACCTCACTCGATCTACCCAACTAATCTTCAGCATTCTTCTGTAGCACTATATTTCAAAAGCATCTGTTCTCTTCTAATCTAAGCTTTCATCGTCCACGTTTCTCTCCGAAACACGATTACAACCCAGACCTGTGCATATGTTGTTCAAAAATTCATCCTCATGCAAGCTTATGCGGATCGCTGACATGGTGAACATGGTATCATCATCTACATCTACATAGAAATTCCGCGAGCCACCGAATGGTATGCGACGAAGGGAACTAGTCATTTCTTTTCCCGTTCCATTCACAAATAGGGCGAGAGAAAACCGACTGTGTACATGCCTCCGTATGAGCCCTAATTTCTCGTATATCTTCGTGGTCAATGTATTTTGGTGTCAGTAAAATTGTTCCGCAGTCAGGTTCTACATTTTCTCAAGAGTGTTTCGCGAAAAGAACATCGCTTTTCCTCCAGGGATTCCCATTTGAGGAGGGAGGAGGAGATTAGTGTTTAACGTCCCGTCGACAACGAGGTCATTAGAGACGGAGCGCAAGCTCGGGTTAGGGAAGGATGGGGAAGGAAATCGGCCGTGCCCTTTCAAAGGATCCATCCCGGCATTTGCCTAAAGCGATTTAGGGAAATCACGGAAAACCTAAATCAGGATAGCCGGAGACGGGATTGAACCGTCGTCCTTCCGAATGCGAGTCCAGTGTGCTAACCACTGCGCCACCTCGCTCGGTTTTCCCATTTGAGTTCCCGAAGCATCTCCGTAACACGTGTTGTTCAAACCTAGCGGTAACAAATCTAGTAGTCCACCTCTCAATTGCTTCAATGTCTTCCTTCAATCCGACCTCATATGGATTCCAAACACTCGAGTACTAGTGAAGAATAGGTCGCACCACCGTGTTCTATGCGATCTCCTTTGCAGGTGAACCACTCTTTCCTAAAATTCTCCCAATAAACCGAAGTCCACCAGTCGCCTTCCCTACCTCAGTTCTCACATGCTCGTCCCACCTCATATCGTTTTCCAGTGTTACGCCCAGGTATCTAAACGACTTGACTGCGTCAAACTGGACACTAGTAATATTGTATTCAAACATTACAAATTTGTTCTTCCTACTCATCCGCATTAACTTACATTTTTCCACATTTGGGGCTAGCTGCCGCTCATCACATCAACTGGAAATTTTGTGTAAGTCGTCTTGTATCTTCCTCCTGTCACTCAACTTCGACACCTTACCACAAACCACGGCATCATCAGCAAACAACCGCAGATTGCTGCCCACCCCGTTTGCCAGATCGTTTATGTACAGGGTGTTTCAAAAAGACCGGTATATTTGAAACAGCAATAAAAACTAAACGAGCAGCGATAGAAATACACCGTTTGTTGCAATATGCTTGGAACAACAGTACATTTTCAGGCAGACAAACTTTCGAAATTACAGTAGTTACAATTTTCAACAACAGATGGCGCTGCGGTCTGGGAAACTCTATAGTACGATATTTTCCACATATCCACCATGCGTAGCAATAATATGGCGTAGTCTCTGAATGAAATTACCCGAAACCTTTGACAACGTGTCTGGCGGAATGGCTTCACATGCAGATGAGATGTACTGCTTCAGCTGTTCAATTGTTTCTGGATTCTGGCGGTACACCTGGTCTTTCAAGTGTCCCCACAGAAAGAAGTCACAGGGGTTCATGTCTGGCGAATAGGGAGGCCAATCCACGCCGCCTCCTGTATGTTTCGGATAGCCCAAAGCAATCACACGATCATCGAAATATTCATTCAGGAAATTAAAGACGTTGGCCGCGCGATGTGGCCGGGCACCATCTTGCATAAATCACGAGGTGTTCGCAGTGTCGTCTAAGGCAGTTTGTACCGCCACAAATTCACGAAGAATGTCCAGATAGCGTGATGCAGTAATCGTTTCGGATCTGAAAAATGGGCCAATGATTCCTTTGGAAGAAATGGCGGCCCAGACCAGTACTTTTTGAGGATGCAGGGACGATGGGACTGCAACATGGGGCTTTTCGGGTCCCCATATGCACCAGTTCTGTTTATTGACGAAGCCGTCCAGGTAAAAATAAGCTTCGTCAGTAAACCAAATGCTGCCCACATGCATATCGCCGTCATCAATCCTGTGCACTATATCGTTAGCGAATGTCTCTCGTGCAGCAATGGTATCGGCGCTGAGGGGTTGCCGCGTTTGAATTTTGTATGGATAGAGGTGTAAACTCTGGCGCATGAGACGATACGTGGACGTTGGCGTCGTTTGGACCGCAGCTGCAACACGGCGAACGGAAACCCGAGGCCGCTGTCGGATCACCTGCTGCACTAGCTGCGCGTTGCCCTCTGTGGTTGCCAACACCAGAAAAATCCTCTGTTCTAAGGAATAAACCATGTTGTCTACAACACACTTGCACGTTGTGAACAGCACACGCTTACAGCAGAAAGACGACGTACAGAATGGCGCACCCACAGACTGCGTTGTCTTCTATATCTTTCACATCACTTGCAGCGCCATCTGTTGTTGAAAATTGTAACTACTGTAATTTCGAAAGTTTGTCCGCCTGAAAATGTACTGTTGTCCCAGGCATATTGCAACAAACGGTGTATTTCTACCGCTGCTCGTTTAGTTTTTATTGCCGTTTCAAATATACCGGTCATTTTTGAAACACCCTGTATATAGAGAACAATATCATACTGATTGATCACACAAAAGTGTAGATACATATCCCTCCAGACGGATCACACCACGGTAAGATTGTGGGGTTCTTCGACTGGCTCTAACGAAAGGACAGATGACAACAGCTGAAACCAGTATAGATGTTACAGGTACAATGGCACCGCGACCCGTCGGGAACAGACTGCTAGAGACTGCATAGAGATCTCCAGTTGGCATCTGTCGTTTACCGCTTACACCTTACCGCAGAAGACAGATACTTCGGCGGTGTGGAGTTAACTGGGACATTGAGTTACACCCCTTGGTGCTGAGCGATGAGTCTTGCCCGTATTTGTGGAGGCAGGAGGGATACCGACGTTGCCGGAGACGACATAGCGATGAAAGAACCTCTTCTACCAAACGTCCCAAGACAGCGTACCACCAAAGTATCTCCACAAAAGACAGTAGTAAGAAGTATTCTTTTTCCTATATAAATTATTTTCTGTCTCAAGTAACAACTTTGTCACTCTGTTAGTTTGCTCATAACTAGAGTTTTAAAACTACCGTAGTCTACCGTAGGTAAGCGTAGATTACGGCAGTCATCCTAATCGCTCTGGTCAGTTAAGGCCAGGTTCTCATTCAAATGAGCCAAAAATAGGCGAAGTTTGGAAATTTTATTTTAGATTTTCAATAATAAAACAATGTCGCCAGAAGTTATGGTCTGATCAAGCGCCTGCGAGTTTGAAGTATGCAGACTGCGACCAGTGTAGCCCTTTAGGAGTTACCTGAAATCAAAAATAGATAACATCAGTCGATACTACAGTAAATGTACGGGAGCTTATACCTAACCACACTGAAATAACCTTAAATTCAACGATATGGCACTAACTCAAACTTTGAGTTCGATTTTTTGGGGTTTGTTTCTTTTTGGATTTACAAAAAAAAAATTAATACGTATTATCGAATTTCATATATCAAGTGCAGAAGTTATGCCAGTAACTAATTTTTATTACTTACAAAATGGAGTTTGAATTCTCTGAGGATATAAAATACATAGCGGACTAATGCTGAGCCATTTGTGGTTCTAGTTATGTGCAAAATATGCAAACAAACAAACATAAAGAAGTCGCCGGCTCCCCGTTTCTCTCTTAGAGATTCATTTACGTGTCTTTCCCTACCGATGCTACCAATATTACGGGCAATCCTATCATTTACTATGTCATCTATGTAGTGTAGTAAAACTACCGAACTGTAGTTTTGATGGACAGTAACTCTACTCACAACTGTTCCGCTCTTTATTTATCTTGCTATGGCTCTAAGAAGAAAATGTTATACATGGTAGTACCTCATTCACGCTTTAATGTTCGTTCCTTCGTGCAGCTCCATCTTCGTAACGTCCAGATAATGTTACCGTAACACCTCCACCTGATGTTCCTTGAGTCGCTTGAAAACTAGTTAATTTTACAGAAAATAAACCGTATCAAAATTTTAAAAAAATGAATGGCGATTTGTATGGGTATAATATGCAACCAGTCAAAGAAATATGTGGGTCTCGAAACCCACACCTCTCTAACTCCTAGAATAATGGTGCGAGCAGCTATTGAATATGGCAAAGGACTGATCTGGCAATTTCTGAAGACAGACAGAATTCTCGTGGGACTTCGTGACCGAGGTACCAAACGTTCATATAATCCAGGTGGATAATGCAAGATCACAGAATGCAGTTCACACCACAAACGCCTGCCGTCTGTCAGCAGGTGATGTCCCTTTGGCATCACCAGTGTTCTTCCCTTCACGAGAATAAGCTCCGGGTTATTAAGCCTCTCCCAGTGGCTTGGACGACCTCCTCTAGACCCTCTCGTCGTGAGGAGATCATTTTAGCTAGGTTGCGCATCAGGCACTGTCTTTTTAGCCATCGCCGTTTGTTAATTGGTGCTCCAGCACCACTTTGTACTCACTGCGCTCAACCTTTGATTGTCCGTCATTTCCTGACAGAATGCCTTTGTTTTAACCTCTTTCGTTCTCGTTTATGTTTGCCGTCTGATTTATCGGCCGTGAGTGCTGTCGACTGCTTTACTTTTTATCCGTCGTAGCAATATGGCGATGGCCATTTAATTTTTAGTTCTGGACCTCCATTTCTCTATAGCGTTTTTGTTTTTAGCTGTCTTCTCTTCCGTCGATTGGGATTGACGTGTAGTCGTTTTTAAGTCCTGTTTGTCTGGTGTTCTACAGTTTTGACATGACCGCGTATGACCCTAGTTGTTTTTCCACCCTAAAAATAAACAAACAAACAAATAAACAGGGGCCACAGCAGAAGCGTCCACGTCGCGGCCCTGGGAGGACTACTTGTAGTCCTGCTGATTCTGCTACCACCAAGCAATTACAAGAAAGAACAAAATGCATGACGACTCTCATAATCGGCCCTTCTTAAGACCACGTTTGACTATCATCTCCATAAATGTGGAGGGATTATCACCTGCCAAACAGGATAGACTGGCTGATTTGTGCAGATCGAACGAATGTCACGTCCTATGCCTACAGGAAACGCACTGAGGCCCAAACAGCAATAGACCTAAAATTGCGGGCATGAAACTGGCAAACGGCCTGACGATCAATACGGAAGTGCAATTTTCATACGTGAGAGAGTAGCCTACGACGGGTTTCAACTTTCAGACAAAAACAACATTGAACTTCTCAGAGTTGAGACTAATCATATGACAATAACATCAATATATAAGCCTCCAAATACGCCATTCGAATATGACCTGCCGCGCAATAATCCCCTTCCCACGGGCAGTATTGTAATGGGTGACTTCAATAGTCACCATACACACTGGGGATACAATGAATCTAATGAAAGCGGGCTCAAGGTGGAGACATGGGTAGATGCTGAATCACTCTGTCTCATACACGACGCTAAACTTCCCCCATCTTTTAACAGCGGCAGGTGGCAAAGGGGATACAACCCTGACCTCGTCTTCGTCAGCCAGAACTTGGTAACTGAGTGCGTGAAAGATGTCCTGGGTCCTATTCCACACTCCCAACATAGACCCATCAAACTCACAGTTACTTCAGCAGTGGTGTCAGTGCGAATTCCATTTCGACGATTTAATTTCAAGAGGGCAAACCGGGAAGGTTTCGCAATTGGAATCGACGAAAAGCTGCAAACTCTAGAACCAACACCCAACAACTACGATAAGTTCATAGAAATCGTCCAGAATGTATCAAGAAAGTCTATCCCTAGGGGCTGCAGAACGGAGTTTGTACCGGGCCTAACGAAAGACAGCCGGCAACTATACGATGCATATAAGGAAAAGTATGAGGAGAACCCATTCTCTGAAGAAACTCTTGAACTTGCAAATGCACTTACCGACCAGCTAATCGAGAAGCGCCGAGAAGAATGGCAACATCTAATTGTAAGTGTAGACATGAAACATTCTAGCCGGATTGCCTGGAAGACAATTAAGAAGCTAAATAATGACCCTAAGCAGCAAACGGAAGCACTAAGAGTAACAGCCAACCAAATAGCGCACCAACTCGTTCTTAATGGGAAAACGAAGACTCCAGCAAAAACCATCCCAATAAGAAGTGGCGAAAGTGACACGAACTACTACAGCCGTCCATTTACCATCGAAGAGTTAGAGTCCGCACTTAAATCTCTGAAACCTGGCAAAGCAGAAGGGCTAGACGACCTTAGGAATGAACAGATCCTTAAATTTGGCGAGTACACGAAAAACTGGCTGCTCCTACTTTTCAACACCTGTATCCGGCTAACCAACATCCCGAAAATCTGGAGAAAGGGCAAGGTCATAGCCATTCCAAAACCCGGCAAACCATTGGACGAGCCAACAAATTTCAGACCGGTAACATTACTTTGCTGCTTGTACAAGGTGTTCGAGCGCATGCTGCTGAATCGACTTGTGCCTAATATTGATCATCAGATAATTCCGGAACAGGCGGGGTTTCGCCCTGGGAAAACTTGCACTGGACAGGTCTTGAATCTTACCCAGTTCATAGAGAATGGGTACGAGAACCGTCTAATTACTGGAGCCGTACTTGTCGACCTCTCACTAAAATATACGCTATGACTAATGATTTCGGGCTGATACAAACTGTATCAACTCTTCTCAGCAACAGACGGTTCATCGTAAACCTAGGAGGGAAGCGAAGCCGATGCCGTATCCAGAAAAATGGACTACCCCAAGGCACTGTCCTCGCACCCACTCTTTTCAACATATATGTGAATGATCAACCAGTTGCACCAGGGACTAGGAGCTTTGCTTCCGCGGACGATCTTGCAATAGCCGTGCAGGGTCGGAACTTTAACGACATAGAAATTAGCCTTACGAATGCCCTCAACGGTCTAACGCCATACTACGAAGCCAACTGCCTAAGCTCGAACGCAGCAAAAACATTATCCTGCCTATTCCATCTTCGAAACCGAGACGCCAAACATATCCTAAACATCACGTGGAACAACCAACGGATCGCGTTCGGCAGCACTCCTTGTTATTTAGGCGTCACCCTTGATCGCACACTTACTTACAGACATCATGTAGACAAGGTCAGGGGTAAACTATTAACAAGAAACAACCTCCTGAGTAAGCTCACCTCCACAAAATGGGGTGCCGACCCATATACTTTACATACGTCGGCACTTGCACTCTGCTACTCGGTTGCTGAATACGCTGCCCCAGTTTGGGAAAGATCAGTGCATGCGAAACGAGTGGATCCTCTGCTGAACGATGCCTGTCGCGTAATCACGGGATGCCTAAGACCCACCCCGGTTAGCCAACTTTACTTGCTTAGTGGCATAGCTCCACCCAACATCAGACGAGCTATAGCAAGCGAAGCAGAGCGCCTTAAGCAGCTGCGCGACCAGCGCCATCCTCTCTTCGGACAAAACCCTCCACACACACGTCTAAAATCAAGACGGAGTTTCCTCACCTCAGTTCAACCGCTCGAAACCTCAAAACAAAAGGCCAGATTGTCAAAATTGCAAGCAACATTGCCTACGGGAGACCAGGCACCTCTAATCTCACCCAACGAACAATTGGCCTTTGGAAATGAACTAAAATGGCCATTATGGAGAACCCTCAACCGCCTACGAACTGGGGTGGGCAGATGCGACGTAAACACGTGTAGATAGGGATACCGAGACGGGCCGGACACGTGCCAGTGCGGACAGACCCAAACAATGGACCACCTCCTGGAATGCAGCAACATGGGGGAAGTGTGCAGGAAAGAAGATCTGGCAAACGCTACGGCAGTGGCAGTTAAATGCGCTGAATTTTGGCGGGACGTGATATGATATATATACTATGTTTGTCTTTATATTGTAATGTACTCCCCATTTTGGGTTTGCTTTATTTATACATATGTGTATTGTATTTGTATTTGTGTGTAAATGTAATATGTGGGTTGTCTATGGCTTGGACACAATGAAATAAAAATAAAAAATAACAAATAAACAAACCACAAACACCTAAAGGAATATCTGGATCCTCGACTGGTCCCACCGGTTCCCTGATTTATCATCCACATAGAATGTCTGAGATAACCGTATCAGCCTCCAGATACCAGTCTTATCATCCTACCATGGGATGTGTTCCACACATGGCAAGATATTATCTAGGATGACATTAGGAAGCTGTTTGCTTCAGTGCCACGAAGCTGACGAGGGTGTATTCGTGCACGTTGAGGATGGATTTCAGTTCAGAATGGAATGAAAGTGCAATCATTTATTCCCGTTAGAAAATGAACATCACCCAAAAGTTTGGTAAATGTCGGGCAAATACACTACTGGCCATTAAATTTGCTACTCCAAGAAGAAATGCAGATGATAAACGGGCATTCATTCGACACATATATTATACTGGAACTGACATTTGATTACATTTTCACGCAATTTGGGTGCATAAATCCTGAGAAATCAGTACGAAGAACAACCACCTCTGGCCGTAATAACTGCCTTCATACGCCTGGGCATTGAGTGAAACATAGCTTCGATGGCGTGTACGGGTACAGCTGACCATGCAGCTTGAACACGATACCACAGTTCATCAAGAGTAGTGACTGGCGTATTGCGACGAGCCAGTTGCTCGACCACCATTGACCAGACGTTTTCAGTTGGTGAGAGATATGGAGAATGTGCTGGCCAGGGCAGCAGTCGAACATTTTCTGCATCCAGAAAGGCCAGTACAGGACCTGCAACATGCGGTCGTGCATTATCCTGCACAAATGTAGGGTTTCGCAGGGATCGAATGTAGGGTAGAGCCACGGGTCGTAAGAAAACTAGTGCCGCCAATGCGAACAAGAGGTGACCGAGAAGTGTAACAAATGGCATCCCACACCATCACGTCGGGTGATACGGCAGTAAGGCGATGACGAATACACGCTTCCAATATGAGTTCACCACGATGTCGCCAAACACGGATGCGACCATCACGATGCTGTAAACAGACCCTGGATTCATCCGAAAAAATGACGTTTTGCCATTCGTGCACCCAGGTTCGTCGTTGAGTACACCAACGCAGGAGCTCCTCTCTGTGATGCAGCGTCAAGGGAAACCGCAGCCATGGTCTCCAAGCTGATAGTCCATGCTGCTGCACACGTCGTCGAGCTGTTCGTCAGATGGTTGCTGTTTTGCAAACGTCCTCATCTGTCGACTCAGGGATCGAGACGTGGCTGCACGATCCGTCACAGCCATGCGGATAAGATGCCTGTCATCTCGACTGCTAGTGATACGAGGCGATTGGGATCCAGCACGGCGTTCCATATTACCCTCCTGACCCCACCGATTCCATATTCTGCTAACAGTCATTGGATCTCGACCAACGCGAGCAGCAATGTCGCGATACGATAACACGCAATCGCGATAGGCTACAATCCGACCTTTATGAAAGTCGGAAACATGATGGTACGCATATCTCCTCCTTACACGAGGCATCACAACAACGTTTCACTAGGCAACGCCGGTCAACTGCTGTTTGTGTATAAGAAATCGGTTGGAAACTTTCCTCATGTCAGCAAGTTATAGGTGCCGCCACCGGCGCCAACCCTGTGTGAATGCTCTGAAAAGCTAATCATTTGCATATCACAGCATCTTCTTCCTGTCGGTTAAATTTCGCGTCTGTAGCACGTCATCTTCGTGGTGTAGCAATTTTAATGGCCAGTAGTGCACTTCACGTTATAACAGTACTCATTTCTGTCTGTACGTGTCGAGTGCAGCGCCGTAGTTCCCGACCGTAAGGACGGCGCTGAAGCGAGCAGCGCGCGGTGGGCCACACGCACAGACGCAGCCCGGCCGGTGCGTGCGGTGGCGGCGGTCGGTTTCCTGTCCCACGAGGCGCCACCAGGAAATGAGCATTTAAAAGCGGCCGCGCCGCGGCCAGGCCGGCTAGTGCGCGGCCGCGCCGCCGACCACTGTGCGGCGCTGGCGTCGCTCATTTGCCGGCCGGCGTCTAGCGGGCGCCCGCGCTGGGAACCGAGATGCGTGCCGGGCCGATTTACGCCTCGTGCTGATGAGCATTTCCTCCCCGTATAGGTGACGTCAGCGCCGGGCGCCACACCAATTACAGCGGGCGACGCACTGCGCTCTGGGCGCCGACTCCGTCCGTCCACAGCTCCTGCCTCTCCACAAACACTGGCTAAGGAAACACTGCGAACATTGTCTCGCTGCGGTATTGGCCAGTTATTGTAATCTCGCCGGGTGTCTATCTGCGTCAAGTACTTAAATCACTACGACCTGTTGCATGCAGATTCCGTATTCTTAGATTCCAGAAAGGCATTCTCGATCGTACCACAGAGTGACCAATAATCGAGATAAGATCTTGTGGAGTATCTTAGCAAATACAGGGTAGTCCATTGATAGTGACCGGCCCAAATATCTCATGAAATAACCGTCAAACGAAAAAAACTAAAAAGAACCAAACTTGTGTATCTAGAACGGGGAAACCATATGGCGCCATGGTTGGCCCGCTAGATGGCGCTGCCATAGGTCATACCGATATCAACTGCGTTTTTTTAAAATAGGAACCCCCATTTATATTACATATTCGTGTAGTACTTAAAGAAATATCAATGTTTTAGTTGGACCACTTTTTTCGCTTTGTGATAGATGGCGCTGTAATAGTCACAAACATATGGCTCACAATTGTAGACGAACAGTTGGTAACATGTAGGCTTTTTCAATTAAAATACAGAACGTAGGTACCTTTGAACATCTTATTTCGGTTGTTCCAGTGTGCTACATGTACCTTCGTGAACTTATCATTTCTGAGAACGCTAGCTGTTACAGCGTGATTACCTGTAAATAACACATTAATGCAATAAATGCTCAAAACGATGTTCGTCAACCTCAATGCATTTGACAATACGTGTAACGACATTCCTCTCAACAGCGAGTAGTTCGCCTTCCGTAATGTTCGCTCAAGCATTGACAATGCGCTGACGCATGTTGTCAGGCGTTGTCGGTGGATCACGATAGCAAATATCCTTCAACTTTCCCCACAGAAGGAAATCTAGGGACGTCAGATCCGGTGAACGTGTGGGCCAAGGTATGGTGCTTCGACCACCAATCCACCTGTCATGAAATATGCTATTCAATACCGCTTCAACGGCACGCGAACTATGTGCCGGACATCCATCATGTTGGTAGTACATCGCCATTCTGTCATGCAGTGAAACATCTTGTTGTAACATCGGTAGAACATTACGTAGGAAATCAGCATACATTGCACAATTTAGATTGCAATACATAAAAATGGGGCCAATTATCCTTCCTCCCATAATGCCGCACCATTCAAGGTCGCTGATGTTCCACTTGTCGCAGCCATCGTGGATTTTCCGTTGCCCAACAGTGCATATTATGCCGGTTTATGTTACCGCTGTTGGTGAATGACGCTTCGTCGCTAAATAGAACGCGTGCAAAAAATCTATCATCGTGCCGTAATTTCTCTTGTGTCCAGTGGCAGAACTGTACACGACGTTCAAAGTCGTCGCCATGCAATTCCTAGTGCATAGAAATATGGTACGGGTGCAATCGATGTTGATGTAGCATCCTCAACACCGACGTTTTTGAGATTCCCGATTCTACCGCAATTTGTCTGCTACTGACGTGCGGATTAGCCGCGACAGCAGCAAAAACACTTACTTGGGCATCATCATTTGTTGCAGGTCGTGGTTGCCGTTTAACAGGTGGCTGAACACTTCCTGTTTCCTTAAATAACGTAACTATCCGGCGAACGGGTCGGACACTTGGATGATGTCGTCCAGGATACCGAGCAGCATACATAGCACACGCCCGTTGGGCATTTTGATGACAATAGCCATATATCAACACGATATCTATCTTTTCCGCAATTGGTAAACGGTCCATTTTAACACGGGTAATGTATCACGAAGCAAATACCGTCCGCACTGGCGGAATGTTACGTGATACCACGTAGTTATACGTTTGTGACTATTACAGTGCCATCTATCACAAGCGAAAAAAGTGCTCCAACTAAAACATTCATATTTATTTACGTACTACACGAATATGTAATAAAAAATTCGAGGTTCCTATTTAAAAAAAACGCAGTTTATATCCGTTTGACCTATGGTAGCTCCATCTAGCGGGCCAACCATAGCGCCATCTGGTTTCCCCCTTCAAGGTAGACGAGTTTCGTTCTCTGTAGTTCTTTCGTTTGATGCTTATTTCGTGAGATATCTGGCCCGGTCACTATCAATGGACCACCCTGTATACAAGAGTTGGAACTTTAATAGTGGCAGATACTTAGCTGCAAATGATACGAAATAGATCCATGTTTCAAAGTTTTACTGTTCACCGAAGCAGCTATCAGACTGAGAGTAATTAAGTTTTGTGTCCCACTAGGGTCCATGCTAGGGCTATTGTTTCTTGTGTAGATTCAAGATCTCTCATCAGTTACATTACGAGAGAAAGAGTTTGTTTTGTTTATAGATGATAAAAGTATTGATATAAATAGCAAGCTAAGCAAAGTTTTGGAAAGGACTGTTAATGACGTTTTCATTGGTATTAATAAATGGTATACAGGCAACTCAGTGCCATTAAACTTTGAAATGCCTGACTAGCAGTTCAGAACATGTAAGAGATTTTTACCCAGCAAATTCTTGAAGTATGAAGGGACGCAGATATAAGACTTCGACAGTGTTAAATTCCTAGGAATGCAACCTTATAATAAATTCAGTTGGGCGGAGAATATCACAGAACTGTTGAAATGCCTAAATAAATCGTCGATTGTGATGCGACTGTTATCAGACATACGTGACATAAAAACAAAAAAAGGCTGGCATAATATGCTTACTTTCGTTCAGTAAGGTCATTTGGTATCGTCTTCACGTCGAACAAAAGTTTTCAGTGTCCAAAAAAATATAATTTACGAATATGCATATTAACTACTGCTTCTCAGCGTATTTATTCTGTAATGACACGTGTTATAAGTAATATATCTCTTTCTGTAACAAACAGCTCAGATCACAAAATCAGTACTACGGGAACAGAAACAATCTACATAAGGACTTAAAGGAACATAGTTTATTTCAAGAAAGGGTCCACTATCCTAGCTCCTTGTATTCTACTGACAAACTTCTAAACAGAACTACTTTATGTACAGCACGTATTATTATTATTATTATTATTATTGTTTTTAATTAATATCACATAATGTATAAAAATGTGGCATCTTCCACATCCAAGAGAATCTCCTGAATAAAGAGCGATGGAACGAAGACTTCATCTGGTCTAATCTATTACCCATTGCCAGTGATGCTCGATTTGTAGTATACCCTTAACAGTACCAGTTATGCTGATAGTTCGAATGGAATCCATCTGCACGAACAGTTCTACGACGTTTGCAGCAGCATGGACTATCAGCTCGGAGACCATGGCTACGGTTACCCTTGACGCTGTATCACAGACATGAACGTCTGCGATGGTGTACTCAACGACGAACCTGGGTGCACGATTGGCAAGACGCTTTTTTTTTCGTATGAATCCATGTTCTGTTTACAGCATCGTGATGGTCGCATCCGTGTGTGGCGACATCGCGGTGAACGCACATTGAAAGCGTGTATTCGTCATCACCATACTGGCGTATCACCCGGCGTGATGGTATGGGGTGCCACTGGTTACACGTCTCGGTCACGTCTTTTTCGCACTGACGACTCTTTGAACAGTGGAAGTTACATTTCAGACGTGTTACGACCCGTGGCTCTACCCTTCATTCGATCCCTGCAAAACCCTACATGTCAGCAGAATAATGCACGACCGCTTGTGGAAGGTCTTGTACGGGCCTTTCTGGATACAGAAAATGTTCAACTGCTGCCCTGGCCAGCACATTCTCCAGATCTCTCACCAACTGAAAACGTCTGGTCAATGGTGGCTGAGCAACTGGCTCGTCACAATACGCCAGTCACTACTCTTGATGAACTGTGGTATCGTGTTAAAGCTGCGTGGGCAGCTATACCTGTACACGGCATCCAAGCTCTGTTTGACTCAATGCCCAGGCGTATTAAGGCCGTTATTACGGCCAGAGGTGGTTGTCCTGGGTACTGATTTCTCAGGATCTATGGACCAAAATTGCGTGAAAATGTAATCACATGTCAGTTCTAGTATAATACACTCCTGGAAATTGAAATAAGAACACCGTGAATTCATTGTCCCAGGAAGGGGAAACTTCATTGACACATTCCTGGGGTCAGATACATCACATGATCACACTGACAGAACCACAGGCACCTAGACACAGGCAACAGAGCATGCACAATGTCGGCACTAGTACAGTGTATATCCACCTTTCGCAGCAATGCAGGCTGCTATTCTCCCATGGAGACGATCGTAGAGATGCTGGATGTAGTCCTGTGGAACGGCTTGCCATGCCATTTCCACCTGGCGCCTCAGCTGGACCAGCGTTCGTGCTGGACGTGCAGACCGCGTGAGACGACGCTTCATCCAGTCCCAAACATGCTCAATGGGGGACAGATCCGGAGATCTTGCTGGCCAGGGTAGTTGACTTACACCTTCTAGAGCACGTTGGGTGGCACGGGATACATGCGGACGTGCATTGTCCTGTTGGAACAGCAAGTTCCCTTGCCGGTCTAGGAATGGTAGAACGATGGGTTCGATGACGGTTTGGATGTACCGTGCACTATTCAGTGTCCCCTCGACGATCACCAGTGGTGTACGGCCAGTGTAGGAGATCGCTCCCCACACCATGATGCCGGGTGTTGGCCCTGTGTGCCTCGGTCGTATGCAGTCCTGATTGTGGCGCTCACCTGCACGGCGCCAAACACGCATACGACCATCATTGGCACCAAGGCAGAAGCGACTCTCATCGCTGAAGACGACACGTCTCCATTCGTCCCTCCATTCACGCCTGTCGCGACACCACTGGAGGCGAGCTGCACGATGTTGGGGCGTGAGCGGAAGACGGCCTAACGGTGTGCGGGACCGTAGCCCAGCTTCATGGAGACGGTTGCGAATGGTCCTCGCCGATACCCCAGGAGCAACAGTGTCCCTAATTTGCTGGGAAGTGGCGGTGCGGTCCCCTACGGCACTGCGTAGGATCCTACGGTCTTGGCGTGCATCCGTGCGTCGCTGCGGTCCGGTCCCAGGTCGACGGGCACGTGCACCTTCCGCCGACCACTGGCGACAACATCGATGTACTGTGGAGACCTCACGCCCCACGTGTTGAGCAATTCGGCGGTACGTCCACCCGGCCTCCCGCATGCCCACTATACGCCCTCGCTCAAAGTCCGTCAACTGCACATACGGTTCACGTCCACGCTGTCGCGGCATGCTACCAGTGTTAAAGACTGTGATGGAGCTCCGTATGCCACGGCAAACTGGCTGACGCTGACGGCGGCGGTGCACAAATGCTGCGCAGCTAGCGCCATTCGACGGCCAACACCGCGGTTCCTGGTGTGTCCGCTGTGCCGTGCGTGTGATCATTGCTTGTACAGCCCTCTCGCAGTGTCCGGAGCAAGTATGGTGGGTCTGACACACCGGCGTCAATGTGTTCTTTTTTCCATTTCCAGGAGTGTATATTCGTCCAATGAATACCCGTTTGCCATTGCATTTCTTCTTGGTGTAGAATTTTAATGGCCAGTAGTGTACATGCCCCTCCATGTCCTCACCCAGTGACGCCTGTGTGCTGCGGTTGACACGGCGGCCGGTCGGTACCACTGGGCCTTCATGGCCTGTTCGGTGGAGCTTATTTTTTTAAATAACTGATTTGTGCGGTAAGGGAATTTATTTGATTCTGCTGAGCTGCCTGTTTACGGCAGTGTTCCCATTAAAAAGTTCCAGCCCTCGCATGTGATTAGCTCGATAAATATATTTCTGATAGAGCCCAGTACGTTATACTGTGAAACAAATCTTTAACAGAATCAAAAAGTGACATCGTATGTGCTTCAAGGAACCATAATGTATTAATTAATCAGACACGGTCTGCTGCTCTTAACAGCGTCCGCTGTTCTGTACAGAAAAGTGCCATCATGGACTTTGCTTTAGCCGTCCTCACACCGGACGTGGCAGCTACCGTGGACGTGGACGAGGGCGCGGACGGAAATACCTTCGTCACGAGAGACAAGCTGGGTAACGTGATTTTCCGCTCTCCAGCGACAGTTGTCAACTTTATTTTGCTCTCAAACCACGCAGTTAATTTACGGCAGTAAACGCGCTTAAAATTCCTGCGCTAGCTCTATTAATATGCACTTCTCCTCCCTTGTCGGTGTGCTAGGCTTGTTGTTCTGTCGGTAGTATACACAATAAAAATTCAGGTGGTTGGTTTGTTTGTTGTTTCGGAGGAGCAGACCAGACAGCGAGGTCATCGGTCTCATCGGATTAGGAAAGGAAGTTGGCCGTGCCCTTTCAAAGGAATCATCCTGGCATTTGCCTGGAGCGAATTAGGTAAATCACGGAAAACCTAAATCAGGATGGCCGGATGCGGGATAGAACTGTCGTCCTCCCGAATGCGAGTCCATTGTGCTAACCACTGCGCCACCTCACTCGGTCAAAAAACAAAAAAAACTGTATCTATGAACACGTAATAAGATAAAAAGGAATGATACACGTCCACTCAGTAAGGACATCAGCTTATAAAAGTTCACAAATCGAACAAACTCGTTCCTAACGCACGTATTTACATAACATCAAACATTACAGATATTATTTGTATTAATTTAATACGAAAGTCTTCGAACCTTTCAGAAAACGTGAAGCTGAAAACATTTGGATACAACAGAACACGAACCCAGTACCCAGGGTCCCGTACTGTGGCACCGCTACTAACTACGCCACGCTGGAGTGCGGTAATAGACGACCTTGTATTTCTTGTTACGGTCTTCTGAAGACTTTAATCGCCGATGTGTTATTAACTGACATTTGATTATAACAAATTTACCAAGATCCACACGTTTTTAATGAATCATCAAAACGGCGTACTTCGATAAGACACGAGTTGTAACACGAATATAAGTACAGAAATTTTTTAACCACCAATATTCCGTCATTTTATTACAACAAATCGTACCAATAACGACGGGCTTTCGGGAGAGTCAGCGTTATGGTACTTAGAAACATAAGGTGTAAGTTGTAAAGCAAAACCAACCAAATATAGGCTTAGCTGACCACGGCAACTTTTTATATGGCTTGTAAAATAGAGACTGTTCTTGCTTCTCTTACTGGTTCTACATTACGTGGCACATCGTCGAAATATCGCAGAATTTATTTTGAATTTCGCGTGACGAAGTCGCTCCTCAACCTGAAACAGCGGAATATAGGGTCTAAAAACCCATAGAGCGCCACATCATCATTGGCTGACCCGTCCCGTGTGGCGGCGGCTTAAGGAACTGGAGAAACACTTGCGCAACATTTGCACTTGTTGTAACGAATTGAATCTGTCTGCAAATGAAAGATAATACCTCCAACAAAGAGATCGAACCCATACCGTTTATGAAACGTCCCCTTAGAACAATTATACACGACTGTGCTTAAACTGACACACAATATTTTTAGCGCAACGCAATCTGACTTTCAAAAATCCCTACAAAAGAATGGCCCAGACAAACATTAAACTATACCTTTCACTAATCACTTACCTCACAAAAATTTTCGTTACTCAAGCTACTGCAATACAGCGAGCGCCACTACTGCCAGCTAAATAAAATATTCTAACTACGGAAGGCACTAACTACTGATAGGCATAGTTAGCAAATGAAAAAAGAGAACAAACAATGTATTTACCTTAACAGTCATAATATATATATATTACTTCATGACATCCAGTGTTACAAATTTCAAAACTCCGCCATCTCTCTCCCCACACCCACCACTGCTGGCGGCTCACCTCCAACTGCGCAACGCTACGCGCTGTTCACATACAGCTGCCGCTGCCAAACACTACAATGGCAGACAACAATGCAAACTAGCCACAGACTGCACACAGCACAGCCAGTGATTTTCATATAGAGCGCTACGTAACGTAGCCGATAAGAAAACATAAACAGCCTACTTACATAAAGAAAACATAAACAGCCTACTTACACATTACATGATTAATAGTTAACATCTTGAGCACGTCAAATCGTATTTTAGGAGTCACACTAAGAACCGATATGAACCTGAACGATCACTTCAAATTGGTATTACGGAAAGCGAGTGGAAGACTTAGATTTGTTGGAAAATTTCTGGAAAACGAAATAAATCTGTAAAGAAAACAGCATAAAAGACGCCAGTGTGACCAGTCCTAGGGTACTGTTGCAGTTTTCAGAGTCCTAATCAAATGGGTATGAGAACAGCCATTGAACGAATCCGAGACGCGCTTATAGGACCACAAAAGGTCTGTTTCTCCCGTAAATCAGTGTAAAGCAAATGCTGAGAGAATTTGAATGTGAATCCGAGGACGAAATGGAACGTCGTTCTCCTGAAACCCTATTGGGTGAATTTAAAGAAACGGTATTGGAAGAAGAACGTGCAACCGTTATGTTTCAACGCGTGCAGAGGCACAGAGACAGTCAATATTCCCCCATTTAGTACGCCACTACAGTGGGAAACAAAATCGATAACACTCCTACGATGAACTCTCCACCAAGGGCTGTCAAGTGCCCTGCAGAGTGTTTACATTTGCATGTACAATGGTTGGACAAAAACATGGATACACCGCGCAAATTGCATGTTCGAACGTAAATGCAGATGATGGGCTAGCCTGCATGAAGCGCTGTTGTATTTGGCCACAAAAGGCACCTGTACGATTTACTCAGTACGGTGAAAGAGTTGGTCGTGTCGAGAACAGTGTTCTACGTAGGTGTGAGTGGATTCTGTCGGAGTGTGTGTGTGTGTGAATTCCTAAGGGACCAAACTTTTGAGGTCATCGGTCCCTAGACTTACACACTATTTAAACTAACTTATGCTAAGAATACACTCAGCCAAGCCCGAGGGAGGTCTCGAACCTCTGGTAGGAGCGGCCGCGCAATCCGTGAAATGACGCCTCAAACCGCGTGGCCACTCCGCGCGGCTCGGAGTTAGTGAACATATGCAAATTGTTGACGTTCGTATGGTGAGTGCTTCCGTAACGAAGGTAGCTAAAGTACAGGGTGTTTATAAATGAATATCGGGGATTTAATGCATTATAATATTTATTATATTTAACTTACAGTTGTAAATGATATGTCAAATGAAAGAGCAACTCAAACAGTTTTACCCGGAACGTTATAAATGTTAAATGTGAGCACCATTTGTTACACGGCACACATCATGTCTATAGCCTAGTTCTTTCCAAACGTTGATAAGTGTGTCTTCAGTCATTGTAGCAACAGCTGCTTCAATCCGGTTTCTTAATTCAGCGAGGTCTGTCGATAGCGGAGGCACGTATACACGATCCTTGATGAAGGCCCGAAGGAAAAAACCGCACGGCGTTAGGTCGGGTGAACGTGGAGGCCATGCAAAGCAAGCCCTGTCGGGCCCCTTTCGGCCTATCCAGCGCTCGGCTATAGACCTGATGTGTGCCGTGTGACAAATGGTGCTCACACTGAACATTTATAAGGTTCTTGGTAAAACTGTTTGATTTGCTCTTTCATTTGACATATCATTTGTAACTGTAAGTTCAATATAATAAATATTATAAAGCATTAAAACCGCGATAGTCATTTATAAACACCCTGTATTTAGTGTTTTAAGAGGCACTGCTTCTAGGATTTACACCGCATGCAGGGAAAGCGGAAAATCATCATCCGCCAAGTGTGTGTTAAGTGATTTTAACAGACGGTCATAGAAAGGAATTGAGACGAAAAATAACGGGACTCTAGATGTAACGCTACGGTCGCAGGTTCGAATCCTGCCTCGGGCATGGATGTGTGTGATGTCCTTAGGTTAGTTAGGTTTAATTAGTTCTAAGTTCTAGGCGACTGATGACCTCAGAAGTCGCATAGTGCTCAGAGCCATTTGAACCAACTAGATGTAAAAGTCATTACAGAACTGAATGTCGCTCTCGCGAACCCTGTCAGTACAAAACAACACGAACGGAGCTCTATAAGCTGTAAACTGCAGTGTGAGCTGCAATTCCAAAAACCAGTCGTCAGTGATGCCGATGGTCGTCACAGGAAAATGTCGTAGCGAAGTCATAAAACCTGAGCTACTGTACAATGGAAGGACGTCATAAGGTCGTATGACTCTTGTTTCGGACCTTTTCCAGTTTCTGGCAGGGTTTAGCTATGGCGTATGCCGTCCCAAATATACGATTCAGACTGCCTGCTGCCAAGAGTTCAAATGGTTCAAATGGCTCTGAGCACTATGGGACTCAACTTGTAAGGTCATTAGTCCCCTAGAACTTAAAACTAGTTAAACCTAACTAACCTAAGGACATCACACACATCCATGCCCGAGGCAGGATTCGAACCTCTGACCGTAGCGGTCTCGCGGTTCCAGACTGCAGCGCCTAGAACCGCACGGCCACTTCGGCCGGCCCTGCCAAGAGTAAAATATGGCGGAAGTTGGATGACGATTCGTGTCATTCCATGGATCACATGGTTACTCTACAAGATCGCATTGCTTACAAAGATTACCCGACCATTTTGGGTGATCGGTCCCCATCTCGTGGTACAGTGTTTGTACCCCAGTGATGACGCTCTGTCGCAAGACAATACGGCCCCTGTTCACGCAATTCACACGTCCAGGACTGGTCTTTTGAGCACGAGGATGAATTGTCGCATTTCCCCTGCTCACCATATTCACCAGATCTTAATATTACTGAGCCTTTGTGGTCTACTTTGAAGAGACCGGTGGATGATCGTTATTCAACTCCGCCCTCGTTACCTGAATTTGCCACTATTTTGCTGGACGAATGGTTTAAGATTCCCTCGAAAACCATACAGGACCTGTGTTTATCCATTTAGAGACGAGTGGAAGCTGTTTTGAATTCTAGTGAGTTTTTAGGCTCGGTAGTGTTTCCTGTTTTAGTTATTTCCATATTTTTTTCCAGCACCAGTAGATGTAACTTTCGTCGGGGTATTCATCTGTCTTTGTGGTTCAAAATGGCTCTGAGCACTATGGGACTCAACTGCTGTGGTCATAAGTCCCCTAGAACTTAGAACTACTTAAACCTAACTAACCTAAGGACAGCACACAACACCCAGCCATCACGAGGCAGAGAAAATCCATGACCCCGCCGGGAATCGAACCCGGGAACCCGGGCGTGGGAAGCGAGAACGCTACCGCACGACCACGAGATGCGGGCTGTCTTTGTGGACTGCCGCATTGTACATGATCTGAAAGCCGTGCAGTAAACAACGTCTTTTGCATTACTTGTTTTTACGGGGGCTGCAAAAGTACAAAGACATTCTATGCTTAAGTTATCGTCTGCGAAACCATGGAGAACACTTTGGCTGCTTAGTGAAGGTATGTCTATATACTTACTTTGGACGAATAATTGACTGACCAATCGGGTACCAGCGAGCGAGAGTTCGCCAGAAACATGCCCACGCGTTCTGCTTTCTGCAGTCTCTGCTTCTGTATAGTGTCCTGAGCTGCACGCATTGCGAGAAAACTGTCTGTAGTAATAAGACGATGTGTATCACGTTCCATTCCGATGGCCATTTTCATGGGGCAACATAATGGAATTTATGGTGCGACCGATGCTAGAGAGTGCAGTTTAGCGTAATACTTCGCTGGAGAGATTTTAGTTTCATAAATATGCGTTGCTTTGTACACAAAATTAAGATTAGTTGTCCTAACAGAAAAATTTAGTACTATGTTCGAGGATCAACAGCGGTGCTTTATTTATTAATGTGTGAGTGAGGGCCATGGTGTACAATAACCTCCTACTTATTTAACATTTCAGGATTTGCTGATTGTAAGGAGTTCCCCTTTGCACTGGTTTCCATGTATTGAGCTCCATGTGGTCCGTTGAAGGACGACTGTAATCATATTATTGTAATTTATTATTGTGTTATTCGGTAATAACACAAGCTCTTAATTCATTTTCATTGCATGGCCATTTTCGACATTTATGATGTTTGTACGGGTTGTTCCCACATGCCCTTATATTTTTACTTAAATCTGATGATGTGAGCAGAAACTATGAAACACATTTTTCATTCAGCAGAACTGTTACGCAGACAAGCTGCCACCAGCAGCAACATTTCTCAGTTCTTTGCACGCATGTTACAGCCAGTACGAGGCGAGTTAGTGCTGCCGAGAACTTGGGCTGTTCATGCCGATTTTGAATGTAACTTCTGCATTTCAAGTTCATTTGTGAGCAGCTGTTAAGGTTTACAAAGCTACGCCTTACATTTTCATGGCACGTGTTCTTCCCATAATGTGCTATAGGAGGAATGTCATAAGCCCTTTTAGCGAAGGGAAACAGCCATAGGAGGAAACACTGGCCACCATCGCTGGTGTGCCCATGTGAAAGCTGCCCTTAAGAGGGACAATGGCGCCGTAAATGACTCCACAGGGAAGGCGCCGCAATCCGCCCAGTAGCACGTCACAGTTGGCAACGTAGCATGGTCGCTCTTGCTGTCAAAAGTACGCTACCAACCGCCTACACACAAATGAACCAATCAAATGCCGGCAGGTGAATTCTTTTTACTATAAAAATGCAGTTAACCTCACTGCAAATAAGCAACGAGAAGCTTTGTTCTGCAGATTTTTTTTTTTTTTTTTTTTTTGCTTGTACAATCTCCACTTGATATAAAAATACACTCCTGGAAATTGAAATAAGAACACCGTGAATTCATTGTCCCAGGAAGAGGAAACTTTATTGACACATTCCTGGGGTCAGATACATCACATGATCACACTGACAGAACCACAGGCACATAGACACAGGCAACAGAGCATGCACAATGTCGACACTAGTACAGTGTATATCCACCTTTCGCAGCAATGCAGGCTGCTATTCTCCCATGGAGACGATCGTAGAGATGCTGGATGTAGTCCTGTGGAACGGCTTGCCATGCCATTTCCACCTGGCGCCTCAGTTGGACCAGCGTTCGTGCTGGACGTGCAGACCGCGTGAGACGACGCTTCATCCAGTCCCAAACATGATCAATGGGGGACAGATCCGGAGATCTTGCTGGCCAGGATAGTTGACTTACACCTTCTAGAGCACGTTGGGTAGCACGGGATACATGCGGACGTGCATTGTCCTGTTGGAACAGCAAGGTCCCTTGCCGGTCTAGGAATGGTAGAACGATGGGTTCGATGACGGTTTGGATGCACCGTGCACTATTCAGTGTCCCCTCGACGATCACCAGTGGTGTACGGCCAGTGTAGGAGATCGCTCCCCACACCATGATGCCGGGTGTTGGCCCTGTGTGCCTCGGTCGTATGCAGTCCTGATTGTGGCGCTCACCTGCACGGCGCCAAACACGCATACGACCATCATTGGCACCAAGGCAGAAGCGACTCTCATCGCTGAAGACGACACGTCTCCATTCGTCCCTCCATTCACGCCTGTCGCGAACCACTGGAGGCGGGCTGCACGATGTTGGGGCGTGAGCGGAAGACGGCCTAACGGTGTGCGGGACCGTAGCCCAGCTTCATGGAGACGGTTGCGAATGGTCCTCGCCGATACCCCAGGAGCAACAGTGTCCCTAATTTGCTGGGAAGTGGCGGTGCGGTCCCCTACGGCACTGCGTAGGATCCTACGGTCTTGGCGTGCATCCGTGCGTCGCTGCGGTCCGGTCCCAGGTCGACGGGCACGTGCACCTTCCGCCGACCACTGGCGACAACATCGATGTACTGTGGAGACCTCACGCCCCACGTGTTGAGCAATTCGGCGGTACGTCCACCCGGCCTCCCGCATGCCCACTATACGCCCTCGCTCAAAGTCCGTCAACTGCACATACGGTTCACGTCCACGCTGTCGCGGCATGCTACCAGTGTTAAAGACTGCGATGGAGCTCCGTATGCCACGGCAAACTGGCTGACACTGACGGCGGCGGTGCACAAATGCTGCGCAGCTAGCGCCATTCGACGGCCAACACCGCGGTTCCTGGTGTGTCCGCTGTGCCGTGCGTGTGATCATTGCTTGTACAGCCCTCTCGCAGTGTCCGGAGCAATTATGGTGGGTCTGACACACCGGTGTCAATGTGTTCTTTTTTCCATTTCCAGGAGTGTAGTAAAGACTGGAGAAATGTCGGGGAAGTACCAGCTCGCGACTGGCCAATGCATCCACTGGTTGGGTGAGCCTACTGGGAGGCGAAGTTTCGAAAAGACCTGGATCCTGGGTCCTCGAGAGGAGCAGACATGCAAAGAGAAACGCCAGGTTTGACTGATGAGCTTTATTCGTCAGGTGTGGCTCATCCAACACTTTGCTCGTTCGCTGTTATCTCTACCCCTCAACCATCGATTCGTGGCACAGTTAATGCTAAAGGAAGAGGTTAGAACATTATGGAGTACACGATTCTTGATAGCCATTCAGTTTAACTGTGTTAAGAGATTTGCTTAGAAGTTATCCTATGAATGTTGTACGTCTAGGATAGGATTTTACCAGTAATTCGCTAAAGCAGTTGCGGCTGGGACAGGTTTCTAGCAATAAAAATCTGGTCAGCAATACTTTCACGTATTTATTTCCGGGTGATTATGCGATGGTGACGACGGTATTTCAGCAGTTCAAATGGTTCAAATGGCTCTGAGCACTATGGGACTTAACTTCTGAGGTCATCAGTCCCCTAGAACTCAGAACTACTTAAACCTAACTAACGTAAAGACATCACACACATCCATGCCCGAGGCAAGATTCGAATCTGCGACCGCAGCGGTCGCGCGGTTCCAGACTGTAGCGCCTAGAACCGTTCGGCCACCCCCGCCGGCATTTCAACAGTTCCCACTGATGTTGCGCACGCGCTCTATGCCTAGTGCTGTCTCTGCCCCCTGTGCAACAGGGCACAGAGATGACATTCCGCATTGTTTGGATTGGGAACAGTGGTGGTAGGGCAATATGAAGAAGATCTCGGACTGTTGAATTCCGAAGGTGAGAGAATTCCTCACGCACTAGCACTGTTAGGTCACGGCATTGCATCTTATTCCTTCATAAGGAGCTTTCCAAGCCGAAGGTAGTGCCATAACAGACCCCAATACATCCACTTTTTTGTCACAAAGCGAGGAGCGAAACACATTTATAGTTTCTGTCACTAAATGAGGAGTGGTTATCATATTGCATTCAATTAAGATATGTTTCGAGTCCGACTTACTTTCTTCGTGGCACTCAGAAACTTTGTCCCTGTTTCTGAATACGTCAATCGAAACGTTCAAATTGCATTAATGTTCATTCTTGGGTCGAAACATTGCATATTTCAGGATGTTATTACTGAAGCCACACCATTAACTACGCAGATTACTTAAAAATGGAGGCTTTCATACTTCTCGGTTTGAACGTTATTTGGTATGAACCGTGTCTTTGTTATAAGGTCTTTTGAAACGATGTATCGGTCTTTTTGCTGAGACCATCTTCTAGGAACTAATTAAGTGAGTAAGCAGGTACTACACCGATGTGTCACGTAGTTTTGCGATTGTCATCAAAACTTCACACGATTAAAGAGGCAATGATAGCGAATTTGTTGTCAGCGATCATCTAGCTAGTCTCACCGATTAAGTTACAAATGTGAGAACCATGAAAGTCTCCCTTTGCGGACAGACAAGGCAAAATCAGACGTTGGTCGACCGTTGAACAGAGAAGACTGACCAAATTCGGAAAGGGATTCTTACGCAATCTGGTATGTAACCAAATCTTAAGAATACAGGCTCTTATTTTCGAAAAAAAAAACAAGAAAAAGAAAAAGGCAACAATATATTTTTATTTCGCGCACATAAATGACATCTGCAACACTTGTAACTGAAAGGCATCTACGTACTTTGGAAATGAATAGTCTTACGCTATGTCTACCGAATATTTTCAACACAGGTCGTGATCTGAGGAATATGTAAGTTATATGTAAATTACGTTGGTGGTGGTGCTGTCGACCTACTAGAACTGTCGGAGCTATGGGTGGACCGGTCGCTGACACAGTAGTAGGTACTAAAACACAGAACATCAAAGAGATACCAGTTTAGATTTCAGAATGACCGCCACATGAAACTCGTCCTGGAGATAAGTACACCTAGGTACAGATTTAATTACACTCCTGGAAATTGAAATAAGAACACCGTGAATTCATTGTCCCAGGAAGGGGAAACTTTATTGACACATTCCTGGGGTCAGATACATCACATGATCAGCAGGCTGCTATTCTCCCATGGAGACGATCGTAGAGATGCTGGATGTAGTCCTGTGGAACGGCTTGCCATGCCATTTCCACCTGGCGCCTCAGTTGGACCAGCGTTCGTGCTGGACGTGCAGACCGCGTGAGACGACGCTTCATCCAGTCCCAAACATGCTCAATGGGGGACAGATCCGGAGATCTTGCTGGCCAGGGTAGTTGACTTACACCTTCTAGAGCACGTTGGGTGGCACGGGATACATGCGGACGTGCATTGTCCTGTTGGAACAGCAAGGTCCCTTGCCGGTCTAGGAATGGTAGAACGATGGGTTCGATGACGGTTTGGATGTACCGTGCACTATTCAGTGTCCCCTCGACGATCACCAGTGGTGTACGGCCAGTGTAGGAGATCGCTCCCCACACCATGATGCCGGGTGTTGGCCCTGTGTGCCTCGGTCGTATGCAGTCCTGATTGTGGCGCTCACCTGCACGGCGCCAAACACGCATGCGACCATCATTGGCACCAAGGCAGAAGCGACTCTCATCGCTGAAGACGACACGTCTCCATTCGTCCCTCCATTCACGCCTGTCGCGACACCAATGGAGGCGGGCTGCACGATGTTGGGGCGTGAGCGGAAGACGGCCTAACGGTGTGCGGGACCGTAGCCCAGCTTCATGGAGACGGTTGCGAATGGTCCTCGCCGATACCCCAGGAGCAACAGTGTCCCTAATTTGCTGGGAAGTGGCGGTGCGGTCCCCTACGGCACTGCGTAGGATCCTACGGTCTTGGCGTGCATCCGTGCGTCGCTGCGGTCCGGTCCCAGGTCGACGGGCACGTGCACCTTCCGCCGACCACTGGCGACAACATCGATGTACTGTGGAGACCTCACGCCCCACGTGTTGAGCAATTAGGCGGTACGTCCACCCGGCCTCCCGCATGCCCACTATACGCCCTCGCTCAAAGTCCGTCAACTGCACATACGGTTCACGTCCATGCTGTCGCGGCATGCTACCAGCGTTAAAGACTGCGATGGAGCTCCGTATGCCACGGCAAACTGGCTGACACTGACGGTGGCGGTGCACAAATGCTGCGCAGCTAGCGCCATTCGACGGCCAACACCGCGGTTCCTGGTGTGTCCGCTGTGCCGTGCGTGTGATCATTGCTTGTACAGCCCTCTCGCAGTGTCCGGAGCAAGTATGGTGGGTCTGACACACAGGTGTCAATGTGTTCTTTTTTCCATTTCCAGGAGTGTATTTAAAGGCTTATTTGACTTATTACCTGACGAGATGTCAGTGGCACTTAAATAACTGAAATTTGAGCAAGTCTCCAGGAGCGTGGTAATCTCTCTGATACTCTACGGAATTAGCGGCTGAGTTGCTTTTAACCGTAATATACTGTAAATGCCCAGAACAAAAGTCTTAGCACTGTCTCGTAGAAAAGCACGGGTCACACCGGAATACAAGAATACAGTACAACCACTTTTAACATGCACCAGCAGCAGAATCTTGGAAATATTCTGAACTGTAATTACCTTTCCAAATTTCTGCTTACTTTCTTTCACAGCCAACACAATATACAGATTAAATAACGTCAGAGATAGGCTACGACCTTATTCCTCCTCAGCCACTTGTTCCCTTTCATGTCCTTCGCCTCTTATAACTGCAGTATGACTGCTGTGAAAGCTGTGAATATTTCCCATTTCATGGATCATTCGTCAACCATCTTCATCGAATACACGTTCGAATTAATCCTTATTAGAAATGTGATGGAGTAACAATAGAAGCTATCAATTAAACTACATACAAACTAGCAAACTGATTTTTACAACAATTAACCAGACACCAATCACTACCAACTAATATAGCAGTTTTCCTTCTTTAAAATTATGCATTTATTTTCAAGACAATTATGAAATTTTAAATAAAAGTAATTTACCTGTATGGCTTTTCGGCCAAAACTAAATAAATAAATATAAAAGTTCTCTGCTGGGCCCGAAGCTTGCATAAGGTCATAATAAGACATCTTCTTCATACTTTTGGCAATATTAGTTGCAAATGGTTTATTTCTTGTTGATTACATAAATTACCGATAAAAAAATCATTATCCCTGCTACGTTAGAGCTTCAAATTGCGTCTTCCATTCAGCATCGTATGTTTGCCTTTACAAAATCTATCTTGAAAGATATGGCGTTTTCTCAGTATTGCCTCGCGTGTTCCGAAGTTTCTCCGGAATAATCCGAAATTTCTCTGCTGTTGGCGTCAAGATCATTACGTGTAACGTATGTTGGTGGAAATACTATGTTCCTCTGCACATGTTGGGCTTGAACTCTCGCAGTTTTTTTTAATATAGCTCTCGGCTACGCATAACGACTTCGATGCGACGTCTCTCACAGCTGTTGATTGGGTATTTCTTCGACACTCCCACTTTGACTACACAAGCACTCTTCGAAACGTGTTGCCCTTCTTTTAATCTTTTCTTTCTATTTCGTTAGTTCAAAATGTTAAGATTTCCATATTTACAGACAATACTTAATAACTGGCAGAACATGGAGCTGCTAGAGACTTAAGTGTGTGAATTTCATCACTTTAGGATTCTCCCAATCAATCTGAAATCTGCCCTTCTCACGCTCATATTTATTTCCTCATTGGACCTCGACCATTTCACTACCATTGGCGCGTATATGCCCCAGGACACTGTATCTGAGAACCAGTGAGGATTTGCTGCATGTTAGTGCTAAGTACACTCATGTTTAGAAGGAGAAAAAAAGCACCCTGAACGTCTAGCGGTAGGACATTCATATTCTCAGGACATGTACAGTAGTATGTTCTGTAGAAATGATTAGCATTTGGACCATGTCGGACCACGGGTTCAAGGTCAACATCGACATTGCGGCGCAACGTCACCTACCGGTAAAATGTTTCTGCGGGTCTCGTTGTCGCTATAAACCCAAGGTAATGGATCAGTGTGACTTGAGCAGACAAACAGGATACCTTGCAGAAGTACGCGTGAACCGTACTATCAGATCAGTGAGTTTGAAAGAGGGAGCATTATTGGCGTGAGAGACTGTGATGCATTCATCCGGGAAACTGCTACTCGTGTGGGACCAAGTGTTTCGACAGTGGAACGGGCGCGTGCAGAATGGTTCACGGAAGACCATAGAACACGAGAAGAAGGCTCAGGTCGCACCATCCAGATCACCCCCTAAGACGAAGGTCGACACCTCATCCGAATGGCATTGCTGGACAGATGTGCGTCCTCCTCGGCTCTGGCGCAAGAGTGGAATAGTGTAACATATATTATCTATGATGTATGATGTATGAAACAGGCGAAATACCCTCAGACTTCAAGAAGAATATAATAATTCCAATCCCAAAGAAAGCAGGTGTTGACAGATGTGAAAATTACCGAACAATCAGTTTAATAAGCCACAGCTGCAAAATACTAACACGAATTCTTTACAGACGAATGGAAAAACTAGTAGAAGTCGACCTCGGGAAAGATTAGTTTGGATTCCATAGAAATACTGGAACACGTGAGGCAATACTGACCTTACGACTTATCTTAGAAGAAAGATTAAGGAAAGGCAAACCTACGTTTCTACCATTTGTAGACTTAGAGAAAGCTTTTGACAATGTTGACTGGAATACTCTCTTTCAAATTCTGAAGGTGGCAGGGGTAAAATACAGGGAGCGAAAGCCTATTTACAATTTGTACAGAAACCAGATGGCAGTTATTAGAGTCGAGGGACATGAAAGGGAAGCAGTGGTTGGGAAGGGAGTAAGACAGGGTTGTAGCCTCTCCCCGATGTTATTCAATCTGTATATTGAGCAAGCAGTAAAGGAAACAAAAGAAAAATTCGGAGTAGGTATTAAAATCCATGGAGAAGAAATAAAAACGTTGAGGTTCGCTGATGACATTGTAATTCTGTCAGAGACAGCAAAGGACTTGGAAGAGCAGTTGAACGGAATAGATGGTGACTTGAAAGGAGGATATAAGATGAACATCAACAAAAGCAAAACGAGGATAATGGAATGTAGTCTAATTAAGTCGGGTGATGCTGAGAGAATTAGATTAGGAAATGAGGCACTGAAAATAGTAAAGGAATTAAGCTATTTGGGGAGCAAAATAACTGATGATGGTCGAAGTAGAGAAGATATAAACTGTAGACTGGCAATGGCAAGGAAAGCGTTTCTGAAGAAGAAAAACTTGTTAACATCGAGTATAGATTTAAATGTCAGGAAGTCGTTTCTGAAAGTATTAGTATGGAGTGTAGCCACGTATGGAAGTGAAACATGGACGGTAAATAGTTTGGACAAGAAGAGAATAGAAGCTTTCGAAATGTGGTGCTACAGAAGAATGCTGAAGATTAGATGGGTAGATCACATAACTAATGAGGAAGTATTGAATAGGATTGGGGAGAAGAGAAGTTTGTGGCACAACTTGACCAGAAGAAGGGATCGGTTGGTAGGAGATGTTCTGAGGCATCAAGGGATCACCAATTTAGTATTGGAGGGCAGCGTGGAGGGTAAAAATCGTAGGGGGAGACCAAGAGATGAATACACTAAGCAAATTCAGAAGGATGTAGCTTGCAGTAGGTACTGGGAGATGAAGAAGCTTGCACAGGATAGAGTAGCATGGAGAGCTGCATCAAACCAGTCTCAGGACTGAAGACCACAACAACAACAACATATTATCTATTAGGGGTGACAGTCCATTGCCATTTATTAGAGCACAGGTTGCGCATGTGTCGTCCATCTCGCTGCCTACCTTTCATGAATGTGCATAAACATGGCTAGACGGCGACGGTGTATGGAACGACGTCACTAGGGACAGGAATGGCGTCAGATAGTGTTTTCGGACGAATCCGGGTTCTATTTGTTTGAAAATTATGGCCGCATTTTGGTTCACCGTAGACAGCGGCATCGCAGTGACTGCATTCACACAAGACATACAGCACCAATTCAAGGCCTCATGGTGTGGTCTGCTATTGGGTACAGCCACAAATCACAGTTGGTGCATGTGTAGGGCACTGAGACCAGCGTGACCAACGTTACTCATATCCTGTGACTCGTAGCCGTTTCTGCACAACATCTCAGACGCCATTTTTCAGCAAGATAACGCACGAACACATGTTGCTGTACGAAACGTGCCATTTTGGAGTCACAGGACGTCAGCCTTTTGCCCCGGACCGCCATCTCACCAGACTTGTCGCCAGTCCAGAACATGTGGGATAAGGTGAAAGACAGGTGCAGTTTTGTGACCCAATGACAATCACCACAGATGAATTTCGGAACCAGGTGAAGGCAGTACGGATGTTTATACCACACAACGCCATTCCCACCCTGTGCGCGTCGATACCATCGCACCTGGAACAAGTTATCATAGTCCATGGCAGACCTTGTGCATAGTACGCAGCAGGACACATACTGAACTGAGGTGACTGAAATGCTAATCATATCTAGAAAACATACTAATGTACATATCCTGAGAATATGAATGCCCGATATCTAGTCGTTCAAGCTGCTCTGTTTTTTCTGACCATGTGTGTTGAAATGGCTCTGAGCACTATGGGACTTAACTACTGAGGTCATCAGTCCCCTAGAACTCAGAACTACTTAAACCTAACTAACCTAAGGACATCACACACATCCATGCCCGAAGAAGGATTCGAACCTGCGGCCGTAGCGATCGCGCGGTTCCAGACTGTAGCGCCTAGAACCGCTCGGCCACCTCGGCTGGCCTGACCATGTGTGTATCAGTGTCCTATGGCTAAAGGCGAGTGTGCTAATGGTTTGTATAATTCTTATAATTACAGCCTACTCCTGTAAGTTGTGCTGTCTTCAAGTTTCAGTTTTAACCCTCTACTCCACTCCGCTCCGTAATGTGGCATTGAATTACTTCGCGCCTGCAGACAGGCAACCCAGTGAACAGACTTGCCAATTCGACTGCTCTCACGCCTTTCCAGACAATTCGTGTCTGTGAACTGCACGCATTTGTTGACGTTTTGTCGATGTCTCTCCATTTAGAAAGACACTCTGATTTCTGTTCTCAAGAAATCCTTCAAACACATATCCCTTCCACATTCTGCATACACATATTTTATTTATTAGGTGACAGTGGAAACTCCAAGGAAGTAAAAAAATACGGAATCAACATATGCCCTGCTATCTACGCCCGTCTCGTTATCATGAACGAACAAAACAAGCGGCGTTAACACTAATAGAGGGACTTATTTTGGGAATAAACTCTTTTCTGTCGTCCACACACATAAACGACTTCGAAATCTGCTGCAAATCTAACAACACCATCTACAAAGGTAATAAATACGCAGATGCTGGTCAAAACCTAAGCATCAGAAGACCGTGAGCACCAAAGCCCATCGTTTGCTGTCACGTGGTTTCGTTCTACAATTTAATATGTCAAGAAGTAGCTGAATAACTTTCTTTTATTGTCCGAACTCTGTTTTCAGCCAGATAGATTTTCTGCTCTTCTTAATTGCTAAGTCTTCAACATCTTGGTTACATCGTGGTGTTCGGTACATACTACTGCCTTTTGGATGTGCTTGTAGATGTTTTTCAAAACCACAGTAGAATAGTGTGTAACTTCGTCTTTCGACTGAAATCTTTCCTTTTTCTTTTTACCCCAATCACTGCACATATGCTGATTTTATGATCTTTCGTTTCCATAATAATTTCCTGTTTCTTATTATTCCAGGATACTATATTCCATTTGGCAACTCTTACGTACATTAATTTCCGATTCTTTGTCCTTTTCTGAGTTACGTCATCATGACTTTATCCGACCTATTCCGAGGCTTATTATTAGCTCTGTGAGCACCCTTGCCTTTTTTTCCCGTAGACAGTATGCCAACTTCACCCACGAGCACCAACCTGGAGGACTAGGGTTTTCTTCTTCGGGGCCTCCTCCTCCTAGGAGAGCTGCCTTCACTGCAGCCCTCGGCTTGACCTTCCCTGAAGGTAGACAGTGAAGAGGGAAATGAAAGAGACAGGAGTATAACATCACTTGTAATAGAGTGAAGTCTGCTATACAAAAGATATAAAGAGGATTATTGGGAGCGATATGTAAAAGGTATGGAACGAGAGCTTCATGCAACACGGAAGAAAGCACGGTGGATAGTCCAAAAGTAGAAGAAGAATATTAACGAACGCATTAGATACACAAGTGAAGTTCAGTGGGAAATTCATCAGATTTGCACTGTGGTTTTCATTTCGCTCCCAATCGGACCGCAACAAACGAAAAACCAAGGAAGGTTTAAATAGCAACAACAAGCCCCTCTTTGTCTCTCCAGGGCTCGCCGTCTTTCTGTAGGTGGCACTACGGACGCCACCAGATGACGCAGTCTTGGCTTCGACCCACTGCTTGGAAAAGTGTCCGTCCGCGCGTCTTTCTAAGACACCGCAGACCGAGCTTTGTCCCACACCTAGATAGTCTTACTGTGAGACTGCTACGAACACAATGCTACAACATTGTAACAGCTAGCGCTTGGTTGTATTTTGTACCAGATAGAAAGTGCCTGAATCAGAGAAAGTGTGGGACAGATAGTCAAGTGATCAGAAGGTATCTGCTTAATTCTGTACCCTGTAAAAAGTGCAAATAAATGTGTTGTTTACTTCATTTACTAATGCTTATAGTGTTCTACGCTGTCTCGTGCAACTACGGACACAACAGAAAACACCCGGACGGTGTGGCCGAGCGGTTCTAGGCGCTTCAGTCTGGAACCGCGCGACCGCTACGGTCGCAGGTTCGAATCCTGCCTCGGGCATGGATGTGTGTGATGTCCTTAGGTTAGTTAGGTTTAAGTAGTTCTAAGTTCTAGGGGACTGATGACCTCAGATGTTACGTCCCATAGTGCTCAGAGCCATTTTTGTTATGACCGGTGGCCCTCCCCTTCATTCGATCCCTGCGAAACCCCACATTTCAGCAGGATAATGCACGACCGCATGTTGCAGGACCTGTACGGGCCTTTCTGGATACAGAAGATGTTCGACTGCTGCCCTGGCCAGCACATTCTCCAGATCTCTCACCAACTGAAAACGTCTGGTCAATGGTGGCGGAGCAACTGGCTCGTTACAATACGCCAGTCACTACTTTTAATGAACTGTTTTATCGTGTTGAAGCTGCATGGGCAGCTGTACCTGTACACGCCATCCAAGCTCTGTTTGACTCAATGCCCAGGCGTATCAAGGCCAGAAGTGGTTGTTCTGTGTATTTATTTCTCAGGATCTATGCACCCAAATTGCGTGAAAGTGTAATCACATGTCCGTTCTATTATAATATATTTGTCCAATGAATACCCGTTTAACATCAGCATTTCTTCTTGACGTAGCAATTTTAATGGCCAGTAGTGTAGCTTTTCGACATATCTAATAGTTTCAAAGACATTTAAATCAAAACATATTAATATATTCGCGCTTTTGGTTTTTTGGTATTAATACCAATGTCGTGTAACATAATGTATCGTGTCAAGTAAAGTACTTAGATACATGATGTCATAACGTACAACATGACATATGCCTTCATGGCATACAACATGGCATTTGTCATGTCGTGCAATATGACGCATGTCACTGAAATTGAGGATGCGTGCAGCCTCAGTCTGGGAGATGCCCCCCCCCCCCCCACTCTCGAAATTCCCTGTTGTAGATACAGCCCACACTCTAGAAGCACATAAATTTGTTTCTGTTGCTCAAATAACCCCAACCACACATACCACAGGAGGTGGCTTTGAGGAAGAAGCTGTCCCCTCAACGAAAAAAATCAACCCCCTATCCAGAAATAAAAAAACTGTTTTAGCGTCCCTACAGAAACAAAACCAGCAGCGCGGGGTAGCCACGCGGTCTCAGGCGTCTTGTCACGATTGGCGCGGCTGCCCCCGTCGGAGGTTAGAGTCCTCCATCGGGCATGGGTGTGTATCTACATCTACATCTACATCCATACTCCGCAAGCCACCTGACGGTGTGTGGCGGAGGGTACCTTCAGTACCTCTATCGGTTCTCCCTTCTATTCCAGTCTCGTATTGTTCGTGGAAAGAAGGATTGTCGGTATGCCTCCGTGTGGGCTCTAATCTCTCTGATTTTATCCTCATGGTCTCTTCGCGAGATATACGTAGGAGGGAGCAATATACTGCTTGACTCTTCGGTGAAGGTATGTTCTCGAAACTTCAATAAAAGCCCGTACCGAGCTACTGAGCGTCTCTCCTGCAGAGTCTTCCACTGGAGTTTATCTATCATCTCCGTAACGCTTTCGCGATTACTAAATGATCCTGTAACGAAGCGCGCTGCTCTCCGTTGGATCTTCTCTATCTCTTCTATCAACCCTATCTGGTACGGATCCCACACTGCTGAGCAGTATTCAAGCAGTGGTCGAACAAGCGTACTGTAACCTACTTCCTTTGTTTTCGGATTGCATTTCCTTAGAATTCTTCCAATGAATCTCAGTCTGGCATCTGCTTTACCGACGATCAACATTATATGATCATTCCATTTTAAATCACTCCTAATGCGTACTCCCAGATAATTTATGGTATTAACTGCTTCCAGTTGCTGACCTGCTATTTTATAGCTAAATGATAAAGGATCTATCTTTCTGTATATTCGCAGCACATTACACTTGTCTACATTGAGATTCAATTGCCATTCCTTGCACCATGCGTCAATTCGCTGCAGATCCTCCTGCATTTCAGTACAATTTTCCATTGTTACAACCTCTCGGTACACCACAGCATCATCTGCAAAAAGCCTCAGTGAACTTCCGATGTCATCCACCAGGTCATTTATGTATATTGTGAATAGCAACGGTCCTATGACACTCCCCTGCGGCACACCTGAAATCACTCTTACTTCGGAAGACTTCTCTCCATTGAGAATAACATGCTGCGTCCTGTTATCTAGGAACTCCTCAATCCAATCACACAATTGGTCTGATAGTCCATATGCAGGCGTCTTGTCACGATTGGCGCGGCTGCCCCCGTCGGAGGTTAGAGCCCTCCATCGGGCATGGCTGTGTATTTTGTCCTTAGCGTTAGTTTAAGTTATATTAAATAGTGTGTAAGTCTAGGGACCGATGACCTCAGCAGTTTGGTCCCACAGAAGCTTACACAAATTTCCAAAACCACTCTGAAGGTGGGAGGTGTAAAATATAGGGAGCGGATGGCTACTTACAACTTGTACAGAAATTAGATGGCAGTTATAAGAGTCCAGGGGCATGAAAGGGAAGCAGTGGTTGGGAAGGGAGTGAGACAGGTTTGTAGTCTATCCCCGATGTTAGTCAATCTGTACATTGAGCAAGCAGTAAAGGAAACAAAAAGTCGGAATACGAATTAAAATCAATGGAGAAGAAATAAAAACTTTGATGTTTGCCGATGATATTGTAATTCAGTCAGAGACAGCATAGGACCTGGAAGAGCAGTTGAACGGAATGGAAAGTTTCTTGAAAGGAGGATATAAGATGAAAACCAACAAAAGCAAAACGAGGATAACGGAATGTAGTCGAATTAAATTGGGCGATGCTGACAGAATTAGATTAGGAAATGAGACACTTAAATTAGTGAACGAGTTTTGCTATTTGGGGAGCAAAATAACTGATGATGGTTGAAGTAGAGAGGATATAAAATGTAGACTGGCAATGGCAAGGAAAGCGTTTTCTAAAGAAGAGGAATTTGTTAACATCGAGTATAGATTTTAAGTGTCAGAAAGTCATTTCTGAAAGTGTTTGTATGGAGTGTAGCCATGTATGGAAGTGAAACATGGACGATAAATAGTTTAGACAAGAAGAGAATAGAAGCTTTCGAAATGTGGTGCTACAGAAGAGTGCTGAAGATCAGATGGATAGATCACATAACTAATGAGGAGGTATTGAATAGAACTGGGGAGAAGAGGAGTTTGTGGCACAACTTGACAAGAAGAAGGGATTGGTTGGTAGGAGATGTTCTGAGGCATCGAGGGATCACCAATTTAGTATTGGAGGGCAGCGTGGAGGGTAAAAATCGTAGAGTGAGACCAAGAGATGAATACACTAAGCAAATTCAGAAGGATGTAGCTTGCAGTAGGTACTGAGAGATGAAGTAGCTTGCACAGGATAGAGTAGCATGGAGAGCTGCATCAAAGCATTGTCAGAACTGAAGATCACAACAACAACAACGGCAACAACAACACTCTCAGATATTTTATCACCCCAGAAAATTTTTTTGGCTGTTACATGTATGCTCTTGAACCATATGATTTTATTTGCTTACTATGGCTGGCGAATCTTCTGGATTTTGTGCACAGGATCAGGGACACTAGACTATTAATTGGCCGGCCCGTGTGGCCGAGCGGTTCTAGGCGCTTCAGTCCGGAACCGCCCGACCGCTACGGTCGCAGGTGCAAATCCTGCCTCGGGCATGGATGTGTGTGATGTCCTTAGGTTAGTTAGGTTTAAGTAGTTCTAAGTTCTAGGGGACTGATGACCTCAGATGTTAAGTCCCATAGTGCTCAGAGCCATTTGAACCTATAAATTGTAAGATGCAGGTATGCCACATTAGACCTCCATAGCTTCGCAGCCGATGTAGGTTTTTGTTGATTCTGGAGACGATTGATCAGGTCTAGGCTTTTTCGCTGTCTTTCGAACCCTGTTGCTTGAGTTGGGCGTCAATAGTCTGGCTCCTCTACGGTTAACTGCCTGGTGTAGTTGAATATATACGTTGTAGCCTACTGAGGCCTCAGAACACACGAACCTCATCATCAAGTCAAGGTCACATCCCAGAGGGAGGTTTCTTGTTTTTTTCACATTTTTTTTATCTTATGTTATTTTTATTATGAGGGGGTGTTCAATAAGCAATGCAATACAGTTTTCTTCGAAAGCAGGTTGGTTTCATTCAGGATTCGAACGCACCATATTATTCTCCGCTCTTTTTCCTTACAAAACCCTATTTTTAACCGTACGCCATCTTACTGGGGGGGGGGGGGGTTTGTATGTAGCATGGTACCACTCTAATCCTCGAAGTCAGAGACAACGTCTTGTTGTACCAATAACCTCCGCAATCATGCACGTACTGCTTCCCGCGAAGTGTATCCTTCATTAAGCCAAACAGATGGAAGGTGCAAGAGAAAGAACAATCCATTCTAGTGTCGTGAGCTCCTCTCGTGAGTGCAGACTTGTGTGAGGCCTTCCATTGTCGTGGAGGAGAAGTTCTGGCAAGGAACACGCTGAAGTCGCGTCTTCGGTTTCCTGAGGGTAGCGCTTTCCAACATCGCAGGGGTCACAGCTGAGGGCCGGCCGGCACGCGAGAGATCGGGCAGGCTTGCGTGACCTTGTTGCGATGTCGACACATTCCTCGCCCAACAACTCACCATGCTTTTCTTCACTGCCACGTCTCCACAGACATTTAGCAAGCGCCTGTGAATACGTGTGATGATCTGGTTAACTGTCAAAAGAAACTCAATAACAGCTCTCTGCTTGGAACGCACCTCATTTACAGACACCATTTTGAAGGCTACGCATAGCACCGCCACGTATCGGAACTTCATGGAACTATAGGGGATGAAGCGAGACTATTCCACAATGTCTCACAACAAATTTTAAATTTTCTATTTCTTAAATGTCTTAAAGAGTACGTCATTTTGGGACTCTGGAGAACATTCAAAAGAATGTGACCGACATGTCAAAGGCGCTACCAGCTGAAGCCTTTCAGTGCTGCTACCAAACTGGGAACGATAACTCGAACGGAGTACAGCAGCCGAAGGGAATTACTTTGAAGGAAGAAATACTGGTGCTTAAAAAAACCGTTGGTATATAACAACAGTCTTACTACTTTTCTCACACACTTCGTACAAATGGCCGCTGGTCCAGGCTAAGCCAAAAATTTTGTACCCCATGCTCCTCGCTCAAATAGGAACCAAGCGCCAAGAACCCCTCTGCCTCCCTCCCTCCCCCCCCCCTCGCCGCCCACAAACACACACATACACCCGCAAATCGTGATACTGCAGACGGGCTTTTCAAACATACAGGTATTTGTAACGATTTGTTTTGTAAACATAAGTTCACTCCTGCATTCCCGAAACCACCTAAGTACCAGACGACGTATTAAAAGCCAGAGTGGTGGCATGAAGTGACGTGGTGGTACACGCACCGCTCTAAGGTTGTGATCCAGTTGGGAGCCCCACTTCCTACCAAAAATATATTTTACTGTCACTCTCACTTCTAACATACCACAGTTGCCTAGGGTCTAAAAATAACAACACTAAAATGTTTAGAGTGAGCCACAACGCAATCATCAAGATTTATAAGGTTGTTCAGCGATAATTTATGAGAATTTTGATACAGCATAAGTGATCCGTGATGTAATTACCATTTACAGGATTCGTTTCCCACATTACCTTTTTCCTGTGAAAATACGTTTCCAACATCCAAAAAAGCATGTAACACGCTTTCACCAAGACGCACAATGCAAAACACAGGATACTGTAATAATACTCAGATGTGGCTGCCGTCGCTACGGGAACAGCTCATACATAATAGCGGCGTTCTGAATTTCATCCATTGCATTTAGTGAATCCCTCCGGGAGATGCATATACGCCAACTATTCACCAACAGACCTATGCTGTCTGCATCTAACACTGCCAGAGGAACAAACCCGCGACGGAAACGGGCAGTGCTGAGAGCAAGCTTTAGGGAGAAGAGTAGGGCATAACTGTTCCCAACTGCAAGTACCGTGAGTAAATGGAAACAGTTTTGTCCCAAGCACGCGTACAGGACGCACCGCCGTCGTTTGGACTCTTGTGTTGGTATTAGAGTCCTGCATGACCGAGTAAGCGAGCACAAAATGTGCTACGTACGCAGGTACAACAGTCAATCATTAACATAATCGTTTTTGCATAGTTAGTGGAAAGTGTATTATAGAGAAACGGGAATGTTGTGACTCGTATAATATTTCATTAACGTAAAACATCTCGTTTTTATGGGAACGGGGGTCGGGTTGTTTGGGGGGAGAGACCAAACACCAAACAGCGAGGTCATTGGTCTCTTACGGGAATGTTTCTATGATTTCCGTATCAGTTCTGTATTACTTGTCTCTTTTGTTTATCATAGATCCTTCAAGCACTGTGTCATCACCACCCAGAAAGAGAGCTCGTTTCAAGGAATGGAGGAACAGCAGATCATCCGCAGCAGATGAAGTAGATCTGTACATTTTAATGCACCCCGGAGATGATGATGATGATGATGATGATATCTTAAAGTGGTGGAGCAGACATGAAACAGATCTGCCAGGTTTGGCTGCCGTAGCAAGACGTATTTTATGTATCCCAGCAACAAGCGCACCTAGTGAAAGGTGCTTTAGTAAAGCCGGCATGTTACTAACAAATTGCCGCAGCCAATTAAATCCGGAACGCGTTAGTGATTTCCTGCTGATCAACAATAACTATAATTTTGTTTATGTTGCAAACAATTGAAACGTATGACAAGTTACGTCTGTAAATGTTTAATGTTCTTTGTATGCTTTCTTTATGAAGACGGTTGTCTTCTAGATTACAGGGAAAGCACTTATTTAATGTTTCCTATAAATGAAAGGAAAAATATATCTTTTGTTTGGAAATGAGACTCGTCTTCTATCCGCGATTGTATTGAAATATCATTTTACTTTCCAGGTGCTTTATGAATTTAGCTGTGTCACGTACCCGTTCTTGGAATTGTTACTTTTGTATTAAAAGAGAGCGAGAGAGAGAGAGAGAGAGGGGGAGGGGCGTTGGATTTGTACAGTAAAGTACAATGCAGGGAGCCGGGGCGAGGGGAGGTGAGACGTCAGCGGTGACCGGTCATGCACGGTTATCCGCGTGTCCGGAATCCGGACAACAGACATGGGGCGAGTACGTGACCGAGCCGAGTCGTATGGGGCCGGACACGAGCTGCTCGGTCCCCCCGTCAACAGGCGAGCCTTGACCGGTCAAACACGGAGCGTTGCAGCACTCTAGTTGGTATGTTCAGTACATCTACATCTACATCTACATGGATACTCCGAGAGCCATCATACGGTGCCTGGAGGAGGGTACTCTGTACCACTACTTGTCATTTCCTTTCCTGTTCCACTCGCAAATAGTGCGAGGGGAAAACGATTGTCTGTATGCCTCCGTGTGAGCCCTAAATTCTCGTATTTTATCTTTGTGGCCATTACGAGCAATATAGGTTGGCGGCAGTAGAATCGTTTGGCAGTCAACTTCAAATGCCGGTTCCTCTAAATTTTCTCAATAGCGTTCCTCGAAAACAACGTCACCTTCCCTCCAGAGATTCCCATTTGAATTCCCGAAGCATCCCCGTATCATGTGTTGTCCGAACCTACCGGTAACAAACTTAGCAGCCCGCCTCTGAATTGCTTCGACGTCTTCCTTAAATCCGACCCGCTACGGATCCCAGACATCAGAGCAGCGTTCAAGAATAGGTCACCCCAGCGTCCTATATGCACTCCCCTTTACATGTGAAGAACCACCCTTTCCTAAAATTCTCCCAACAACCCGGAGTCGACCACTCGCGTTCCCTACCGCAGTCCTGACATGCTCATTCCACCTCATATCGCATTGCCACATTTCGTCCAGGTATTTCAAAGACTTGACTTTGTCAAGCAAGACACTATTAATACTCTTAAACGAACGTCACAGGTTTGTTCGTCCTACTCATCCGCAGTAACTTACATTTTTCCACGTTTGGAGTTACGTACCATTCATCACGCGAATCAGAAATTTTGTCTTGTATCTTCCTACAGTCACTCAACTTCTACACCTTACGGTACACCATGGCATCATCAGTAAACCACCGCAGATTGCTGTCTACACTATCCGTCAAATCATTCATGTATATAGAGAACAACAACGGTCCTATCACACTTCCTGGGGCTCTCCTGACTATACCCTTGTCTCTGATGAACACTCGCCGTCGAGGACAACATGCTGCTTTCTATTATTTAAGAAGTCTTCAAGCTACTCGCATATCTGTGAACATGTTCCATGTGCTCGTACCTCCATTAACAGCCTGCAGTGGGACAACGTGTCAAATCCTTTCCAGAAATCTAGAAATATGGAATCTGCCTGTTGCCCTTCGTCCATAGTTCTCAGCATATCACGTAAGAAAAGGACAAGCTGAGTTTCGCACCAGCGATGCTTTCTAAAACCATGCTGATTCGTGGACATAAACTTCTCAGTCTCAAGAAAGTTTATTATATTCTAACTGAAGATATGTTCAAGATACAATACAAGTACACAGGTAAATGGAGGGGGGCAATAAATCAAGCGAAATGCAGTTACCCTGTAACGAGCCACGGTTTTTATTGATTTCGAAAAAAACTTTCGACAAAGTTGAGTGGAAAGGGTAATGGACATATTGAAGAGGAAAGGAGAGCACTGCAAGGGGCAGAATCTATGTTTACAACAGAGGGTAAGAACAGAGACTGGAACTGGAAATGAAATGTCAGAAGGAAGCAGCACTGGACATTAGATAAAGTGGAAGGGACATTAGATAAAGTGGTTGCTGTTGAAAGATCTGGATGAAGGTTGTGTGGGAGACGGGGTGAGAATAAATGCAGCAAAAACGAAGTGTATGATTATCGGCACAGGAAGGAGACTCTGAAATACTGAAATCTATGCAAGTAGGAGCATTTAAATATCTTGTAACTACCATAACTGAAGGCTTGAGAAGCCATCAGGAAACGAAAACTTCCATTCCTATAGCGAAGAAGGCATTCAATAGAAAAAAGGAAATTATTACAGAGTGACAATTTTTTAACTACACGAAATAAACTTCTGAAAGGTTTGCGGTAGGACGTTCAAACTGCATAGTTGGCAGCGGAGCATGATGGGAATTAATATGTCCATGCACGGTTTGGTTTGGCGACGAAGCCCATTTCATTTGGATGGGTTTGTCAATAAGCAAAATTAGCGCATTTGGGGGACTGAGCATCCGCATTTCGCGATCAAGAAGTCCCTTCACCATCAGCGGGTGACTGTGTGGTCTACTATCTCCAGTCACGAAATAATCGGTGCGATATTCCTTGATGCCACGGGCACTACCGAACGATACGTGAAGGTCTTGGAACATTATTTCATCCCCATTCTCCAAAGTGACCCTGATTTTGACAGGATGTGGGAGAGTGTTTGATGTCTTTTGGGGAGCGGATTCTGGCTCTGGGGTACACGGAGGCCACTGGCATCAGCCTCGATTGGCCGCCACATTCTCCGCATCTGAACACGTGCGACTCCTTTCTGTGGGACTACATTAAAGAAAAGGCGTACAGCAATAACCCCAAAACCATTGCTGCGCTGAAAAGAGCCATTCAGGAGGTCGCTGACAGCATCGATGTTGACACTTCAACGGGTCATGCAGAGTTTCGCTATTCGTCTGCGCCACATATTCACCAATGATGGCAGGCATAACGAATATGTCGTAACCCAAACCCGAATATCTGTAGTGACGTTTACATGTTGAGTGAAGTGTGTTTACGCCGTAGTTTGACTAATTTACGTTTTATTTCATATACTTCAATAATTGTGATGTGGCAAAGCAAATGTAGGTCTGAGAAAAAATGAGATAAGGATGTGGAGGAGAAAGAAGAGGATAAGTCGGATGGGAAGATTAAGTAACGAACGAGTGGTGGAAAGCATTGATGACAGGAGACGAATGCTGCAGGTTATAACAGAAAGGAAGAGAAAGGAAGTGGGTTATTCGTTGCGAACGGATCGCTCGCTAGTAGATGCCTTGAAAGGACCAGTTTGTGGGAGGAGACTGTAAGGCACGAAGAGATAAAAGTTGATGGACTGCATAAAGGGAAACGGAAATTACGTCGACCTGAAGACGATGTTAAGAGACAGGAGAACATGATGATTTATCATGTCAAAGGCCACCGGAGACCACGGTCTCTTGTACCAATACAATCGGAAAATATCCCTGAACAGCCACTGAAATATTGTCGGTGGAGTTCTGGTTCACCCTGGATAAAATGTTTTAATGTGATAATGACAAGTAGGTTACATTAATGTTTAGTGCATTGCTTTAACACAATTTTCAAGAATAATACTCTAAGGAATATAAAGTAGAAATGTGCGCTCACCATTAGTGTTTCACATAGCACTCCAATTGTGAACACAGATATGCAGACATTGGTTACGTGAGCACGGGGAACGGTGTTCCTTTCAGTCATTTCTGCCCGCAGCGTTGCTGTCTGCCCCCCCCCCCCTTTTTCTGGTGGACGACAAGTTTTGGGTCGTAACGAGAACACAGCCCAAGGAAACAATGTAGAACATGTCATTGAAAAGTATCCAAACCAAAATACTCCTTCTTTGGAGAAAATTAATAATTGTGATAGTTCGTGACTACCACTGGATTTGAACAAGTCTAAACTTAGGCTCAAGGCCTTAATAATGAAGCAGTCAGTTTTCAGTTTAAACGTTTTGTTGACAGGGAACCAGCAGCTGTATTAAATTTCTTAAAGCGTCTATTAACGACTCTGTCAACAGATTTCTATTTAATTCTTCTTTCCACATTTTCTTGAAATTTTTGTTCTTTTGTAAAATAGTTAATTTCATTTGAATGTGTTCTAATACTTTTACTCAGAAGTCTTACAGATGCTTATTTATTCACTATTCATTTGTATTATATGCAGGTTTTGTTAAACTAACTGATTTAGTATCGACATAATTCGATGTAAATAATGGTTGAATTATTCTAACATTACATGCAAATCGAACGTATATATTTTTTCTGTATTTATCTTAAAGTAGGGCGGGGAATTTACTACGGCCCTTGTATATATATACTCTCGTGACTAATTGGAACAGTAATTTTATTTTTATTTATAGCAACTGCATTTATAGGGTACGCTGTACCTTAAAGTGAAATACCATTCTGAGACGCAACAGTAATTACAAACCTATTATCAGCGGCATAAAAGTTTTCTGGGTATGGTACCGCGCCATAATGTAAAACACTACTGCTGCTGCTGCTGCTGCTGGAGAAAAACCAACGTTTCGGCCACGGTTGCAGCGGCCTTCTTCTGGGTCCATTAGACCATTAGAAGGCCGCTGCAACCGTGGCCGAAACGTTGGTTTTTCTCCAGCAGCAGCAGTAGTAGTTTTTACATTATGGCGCGGTACCATACCCGGAAAACTTGTACGTGGACTGACTCTGGCCGCGGAAGCCTACGCAATTACACTATCATTAGCAATTACATATTTAGGAACAGATTATTTCAGTTAGTATGAATAGGTTCACAGCACTCACGAGGAACGTCAATACGTGCTGGATTGCTCGGAAGCAGGTATAAATCGGTCTTGACACACCATCGATGAGAACATCGTGGTCCAAATTCTCTCATTCTACAAGGCCGATCCTGAGTAAGTAGCGCAGATTACGTGGTCGTTGTCGACGTCCAAAAAAAGCTGTTTTCAATGGAGCAGACGCATGTTTGATTGGGTTCATGTCGGGGAACATTGAGGTCACTCCATTGTGATGACCTCAGCATGCTCAAAGAACGTGTTTATGAGAACGGCACGTAGGGCTCGCGAGTTATCCTCAATCGGGATGGAACTGTCATCAAAATGTAGGCGATACGGGCACACTTTTAAGGCTCTGAGGACTATGGGACTTAACTTCTGAGGTCATCAGTCCCCTAGAACTTAGAACTACTTAAACCTAACTAACCTAAGGACATCACACACATCCATGCCCGAGACAGGATTCGAACCTACGACCGTAGCGGTCACGCGGTTCCAGACTGTAGCGCCTAGAACCGCTCGGCCACTCCAGCCGGCACGGGCACACTATTGGTTGCAAAATCTCGTCCCTGTGCCGTAGAGCTGAGATCGCCCTCAAGAGCCACGAGAGGTGTATTGTGGCTCCCATGTAAAGCCACCTCAGAACTCACTGTATACAAACGTATGGGACACGGTGTTGGAGGTATTCCACATTACCGCGTTGTCTGCAGCTATCAGTGTACTAATATATCAGAGTTTCGTCCATGAACATCCGACGCCAATCCTGGGGCGTTCATTCTGCATAATTTCTTGCATTCAGTCCACGGTGTTGTGGTGTACGACACGTTGCTCGTCATGACCGTCGGGAATTGGGATTCGCACCATGTGATCGCCTCCTAACAGTTTGATGAGACACGTGACCTCCTGAAGCCTCTTAGAATGCCGAATTCATTTCTAGATCACTCGTGCCACGGCTCTTTTCGCTGAAAAGTCGTAGATGTCGACCATCCCGTGCACCTGCCAAGCGCGGACGACGTCAACACTGCCTGTCTGTTGGCAGCGTTTCCATGTCTGTATCACATCACTTTGACTCTGGTCGACATTTAGAGAAATTCGCCTGGTTGACCAGCCTTCTGCGCATAATGTGATGATGCTGACTCAATCACTGGTGCGACTGTCGTTCGTATCATGATGGTTGTTCACTCCACTGTTCCCCGTACGTCTCTATGTGTAGCTACTGGCGCTAAACTTCCAACTGATACGCTGCAATACCTTCCTGTAGGAAGAGCTCATGGTAACTGCCTGTATGTTTACAATGTAGGAGGGGACCTTACGCTAGGTACAGAAACTGTCACAGCAGCAACACACCAGCGCGACGTATCTGGACGATGTGGCATTTTTGTTGATGTGTGTATCGGAGCGTTTTCAGTACAGTGTTCGCGTGGTGTCATGACCCTCGTGGATTCTTCCCCCCACTCCTACCTCCAGATCTCGCGGATTCACGGCTCTGGTGGCGAGACGGGAGTTGTTCCCACGCTGTGCAGGGAGGTCGTGTCGGACGGAAGCAGCGGGCGAGACACAGCGCCGGCTAGCAGAGGCCAGAATGGGGCGCTCACACAGTGTCCCCGCGTTACGTAAGCGCCGCGCAGAGCAGCGCAGCGCCGTCCACCCCGGGCCGTAATGACTTTACTCCTTAACCTCTGGCGGGCAGCATAAACCACTTGTCGCCGCAAAACACGGCGCCGACCCCAACTCACATCTGTCCGACACCACAGTAGCTGTAGTGCTTCACCCAAGCCACGAGTCCATTCTCCGCTGCACGACGAAAAAGACATGGTCGCCTAGACAACTCTTTTAGTGAGACTACAGGCAAAATTTTGGCTTTTTTTCCGAGAGACAGAGCTCATTTTACAGTGTAGCCTTTCCGATGGCTGCCTCCGGGACAGTCAAGAACAAGTACCTTTCTGAGATAACTGGCCGCAATCGCTAATGCAGTACAGCCAGTTCAAAATTACGGGGCAACCTTTCCATTGAAGGCATCAGTCTATCTTTCGCTCATTTCAATGAATAATTTAAAGCAAAACTTTCTTTGACTTTAACGAGAGCATAACAGTGACCAACAAGTCTATGCTTCTTAGGTTAAGATCAGTAATCAAAATTAAGATAGCACACCGCACATATTAAACTACGCCCGAACAGGTCATGAAGGCCCAACGGTACTGACCGGCCGCCGTGTCATCCTCAACCCACAGCCGTCTCTGGATACGGATATGCAGGGCCATGTGGTTGCACACCGTTCTCCCGGCCGTGTGTCAGTTTCCGAGACCGGAGCCGCTACTTCTTGATCTAGTAGCTCCTCAGTTTTCCTCACAAGCGCTGAGTGCACCCCGCTTGCCAACAGCGCTCGGCAGACTGGATGGTAACCCATCCAAGTGCTAGCCCAGCCCGACAGCGCTTAAATTCGGTGATCTGACGGGAACCGGTGTTACCTCTGCGGCGGGGCCGTTGGTCAATCAACATACTGTAGTTATGAATGTAGCCAAGCAAAGCCCGAAATTTGTGAGTTACTTGATTTTATTATTTTTGAATAACAAGATAATTTCACTTGAGTGCAGAATTTCAAAATAGGTGTGCCAGTCGCAGGGACGTAAGTAGATTACATTATAATGTGTTATATCCACAAAATGTCCCGCATTGGACTACGGCAAATTAATTTTAGACACCGTCCATAAAAAAAATACAAAAAAGAATATATTTCCCGCACTACGACTAAAAAGAATAATATTGGTTAAAAACAGTCTTTGTAGCAATTTTAGTTTTTTTTTATTTTTCAACTACGCGTTTCGCCTTATTTAGGCACCTTCAGGTTATCTTAATTTGGTATTTCTTAGAAGGATCATTTAGTCAGTGTAGCCACAGGGCATCGTCGAATATGTCAGGCCAACATAGCATGGATTGGAAGAATTCCTAAAACAAAATCATAAAATCACAGTAATGAAAATCTCTCAAGATCAGAATCTGCACGTGTTAGTTACTGTTATTCAAAAACAGACGGAATATGGCAAGTACATTGTGATTTGAGTGCTTAAGTGGATATCGTTCACAAATGATGATTGAACTGTTGGTGCCATGGGTCTGAGCACAGAAATTGGCAACCATTCCGGGGACAGGGCATCTACATCTACACGGATACTCTACAAATCACACTTAAGGGCCTGGCACAGGGTTCATCTAACCACTTTCACCTCATAGCCTTTAAACGGCTCTGTGCCCGTGTTCACTACCTAATCAAACAACGGAAGAAGGAATGTTGGGAGAGATATGTCTCCACCATTGGATGGCACACGGCACCTTCCCAAGTTTGGGCAAAGATCAAACATCTTTTCGGGTACCAGGCCCCAACAGCTGTCCCCGGTGTTACCATAAATTGCGAGTTATGTAACGACACAAACGCGATTGCCCGGCACTTTGCCCGTCACTTTTCCCAGCCTCTGCGTCGGAAAATTAACCCCCAGCCTTTCGCACATTCAAACGGCAGCTGGAGGGGAACGTCTTCTCACTCACTACACGCTGCAGTGAACCCTATAACGCCCCATTTACAGAGTGGGGGCTCCTCAGTGCCCTGCACATCGCCCCAACACAGCTTGTGGGCCTGATCGCATCCACAGTCAGGTGATTAAACATCTCTCATCTGACTACAAGCGACATCATCTCGTCGTCTTCAACCGGCTCTGATGCGATAGCGGGAGAGCACCATCATTTCGGTGCTCAAAACCGGTAAAACCCCGCTTTATGTGGATAGCTATAGGTCCACTGTTGCGGTTGAACTGCTTCCTCCCTAAGAGGCACATCAAATACGTCGAAAACTTTGACGATCGTTTTCTAAGAAACGGTCGATTATCTACGGATAGTGCAAGGCAAGTGTTTGCTTGTTTGACTCCTCTTCCTCTGAGCTAAGTTGCTAGAAATCGTGTTATGGCACTTGCCGTGTTCTTCTCGTAAGTCTCGTTCCACACAACGTATAACTATGTGAGTTGTTATTTTTGCGATTTTTTTTCTGAAAATAGGGAAACTGTTTGCTATGTCTTTGCTAGACACGGTACACACTGTGATCTTCGGAGGGCGTTTCGCACCAGCGAGTAGCGACGAGGCACCTCACACATACCGCTATCAGCCTCCTTCTAGATGGCGCTCATACCAGGAGCTATTTTGTGCTTCCACACACAACATTGAAATAGCCCATCCATCCACCAGCAGCCTCATCTGTCACTACGGAGAGCCCTGAAACTCGGAACTATTTAATGCATTCGTCAAATAGTTCACAGAATGACATTCATACAACGACTGCATGATTTAATCGACCTCATGCCCACAGTCAGCCGTATATCACTCAGTTCTCACAAGGGAACCTCCCCATCGCACCCCCCTCAGATTTAGTTATAAGTTGGCACAGTGGATAGGCCTTGAAAAACGGAACACAGATCAATCGAGAAAACAGGAAGTTGTGTGATACAACGAAAAAAATAAGCAAAATATACAAACTGAGTAGTCCATGTGCAGGATAAGCAACATCAAGGATACTGTGAGTTCAGGAGCGCCGTGGTCCCGTGGTTAGCGTGAGCAGCTGCGGAACGACAGGTCCTTGGTTAAAGTCTTCCCTCGAGCAAAAAGTTTACTTTCTTTATTTTCGCAAATTTATGATCTGTCCGTTCGTTCATTGACGTCTCTGTTCACTGTAATTAGTTTAGTGTTTGTGTTTTGCGACCGCACCGCAAAACCGTGCGATTAGTAGACGAAAGGACGTGCCACTCCAATGGGAACCGAAAACATTTGGTCATCAGGTCATAGGTCAACCGATTCCTCCACAGGAAAACACGTCTGGTATATTCTATACGACACTGGTGACGGCATGTGCGTCACATGACAGGAATATGTTGTCGACCCACCTAACTTGTACACTTGGCGAATGGGTAAAAAGATTCTCCTATTTAGGTTTTCTTGTGGATGACATAATCGCTCCCAAAAAAGTGATGAAAACATAAGAGTTTGTCACATAAACTGCAACAAATGAATGCAACAGTTTCACAGTCGCACAGTTTTCCCTGTGCTCTGTCAAATCATGTTTTTAATGTTTTAAAATTTTTCCGTGTATAGTCCGTCAAATCTTGCATATGTCGAAGCAAATCTGAACGTGTCCTGGAATTTTGGAGAGCGAAGTTGATTAGGTATGAGTGCCTGAACATTGATAATTGTCTGAAAATAAAAAATTAAACCTCTCATTCGAGGGAAGATTAGAACCAAGGACCTCTCGTACCGCAGCTGCTCACGCTAACCACAGGACAACGGCGTTCCTGAGCTCATACTATCCTTGATGTTGCCTATCTTGCGCATGGACTACTCAGTTTGTATATTTTGCTTCTTTTTTTCATAGTTCCACACAACTTCTTCCTGTTTTCTCGATTGATCTGTGTTCAGTTTTTCAAGACCTATCCACTGTGCCAACTTATAACTATATCTGAGGGGGGTGCGTTGGGGAGGTTCCCTTGTCAGTAGTTCTCGCCCGAATCATTCGGCTCTACAGTTGCTTACAAGTTATACAGGTCGTTTCTGTGAGAGAGTGCAAAAATTTTAACAGGTCGTAGAGGATGCTCCACTGAACAATTTGAGGCAGGGAACCTGAGGTTGGAGAATCCAGCTTACCATGATATGGAAGTAAACTTGTCTACCGCTTTTTCTAGCATTACTGTTTTCCAGCTTATTTACAACTAAGTAGAAGTTTACACGTACTAAGCTGTTTATTTCGTGCACATTCTTTATTTCCTGCAAGGAAACAAGGAGGACGAGCCATATCTTCCATATGGCTAAATGTACTCTATCTGAGTTACTAAAGAAAGTAGCCTTGACTGGTCGTGAGAGGATGTGGGTACAACATGACGGTGTATCGCCTCACTTCTCAGTGCTGTATTTCCTGGTCGCTGGATTGAAAGAGGAGGTCCTATTCCATGGCCTGCGAGGTCACCTGACCTGAATCGCCATCATTGTTTCCTACCGGGATATCTAAAGTCACTTGTGTATGAGACCCCAGTGGATACGGAGATGGAAGTAGTAGCCGGAATTGTAGCTGCCTCTCGTGTGATTCGAAACACACCAGGGATATTTGTAAGAGTGCATCAGAATCGTGTTCACCGAAGTCATCTACATCTACATCTACATTTGTACTAAGCAAGCCACCCAACGGTGTGTGGCGAAGGGCACTTTACGTGCCACTGTCATTACTTCCCTTTCCTCTTCCAGTCGCGTATGGTCCGTGGAAGAACGACTGCCGGAAAGCCTCCGTGCGCGCTCGAATCTCTCTAATTTTACATTCGTGATCTCCTCGGGAGGTATAAGTAGGGGGAAGCAATATATTCGATACCTCATCCAGAAACGCACCCTCTGGACAGCAAGCTACACTGCGATGCAGAGCGCCTCTCTTGCAGAGTCTGCCACTTGAATTTGCTAAACATTTCCGTAACGCTATCACGCTTACCAAATAACCCTGTGACGAAACGCACCGCTCTTCGTTGAATCTTCTCTCTCCCCTCTGTCAAACCCGACCAGGTACGGATCCCACACTGAAGACCACTACTCAAGTATAGGTCGAACGAGTGTTTTGTAAGCCACCTCCTTTGTTGATGGACTACATTTTCTAAGTACTCTCCCAATTAATCTCAACCTGGCACCCGCCTTACCAACAATTGATTTTGTATGATCATTCCACTTCAAATCGTTCCGCACGCATACTCCCAGATATTTTACAGAAGTAACTGCTACCAGTGTTTGTTCTGCTATCATATAATCATACAATAAAGGATCCTTCTTTCTATGTATTCGCAATACATTACATTTGTCTATGTTAAATGTCAGTTGCCACTCCCCGCACCAAGTGCCTGTCCGCTGCAGATCTTCCTGCATTTAGCTGCCATTTTCTAATGCTGCAACTTCTCTGTATACTACAGCATCATCCGCGAAAAGCCGCATGGAACTTCCGACACTATCTACTCGGTCATTTATATATATTGTGAAAAGCAATGGTCCCATAACACTCCCCTGTGGCACGCCAGAGGTTACTTTAACGGCTGTAGATGTCTCTCCATTGACAACAACATGCTGTGTTCTGTTTTCTAAAAACTCTTCAATCCAGCCACACAGCTGGTCTGATATTCCGTAGATTCTGGGTTTCCAGAAATGATATGATACGCGAGCAAAAACATGTTCTAAAATTCTACAACAGATACATGTCAGAAATATAGACCTATAGTTTTGGGCATCTTCACTACGACCGTTCTTGAAAACTGGAACTACCTGTGCTCTTTTCCAATCATTTGGAACCTTCCGTTCCTCTAGAGACTTGCGGTACACGGCTGTTAGAAGGGGGGGGGGGGGGGGGGGCAAGTTCTTTCGCGTACTCTTTGTAGAATCTAATTGGTATCCCGTCAGCTCCAGTGGACTTTCCTCTGTTGAATGATTTCAATTGCTTTTCTATTCCTTGGACAGTTATTTCGATGTCAGCCATTTTTTCGTTCGTGAGAGGATTTAGAGAAGGAACTGCAGTGCGGTCTTCCTCTGTGACACAGCTTTAGAAAAAGGTGTTTAGTATTTCAGCTTTACGCGTGTCATCCTCTGTTTCAATGCCATTATCATCCCAGAGTGTCTGGATATGCTGTTTCGATCCACTTACTGATTTAACGTAAGACCAGAACTTCCTAGGATTTTCTATCAAGTCGGTACATAGAATTTTACTTTCGAATTCACTGAACGCTTCACGCATAGCCCTCCTTACGCTAACTTTGACATCGTTTAGCTTCTGTTTGTATGAGAGGTTTTGGCTGCGTTTAAACTTGCAGTGAAGCTCTCCTTGCTTTCGCAGCAGTTTACTAACTTTGTTGTTGAACCACGGTGGGTTTTTCCCGTCCCTCACAGTTTTACTCGGCCGTACCTGTCTAAAACGCATTTTACGATTGCCTTGAACTTGCAAGCCATGCTAGCATTGAGTTTGATGGCCGTCGATTTCAGCACATTTTAAAAGATACAGTACACATGGTACAGTCACTGTGTCAGTAATGGTATTTGCAGTTAACTAATGTAAATAAAAAAGTACACAGTAATGTGATTTTATTCGTATGATCTCCTTAAGCAGGATTCCCCCACCCGACGTTCCCTACCTCAAACTGTTCAGTGGAACATCCTCTAAGTCCTGTTAAATTTTTGCACGCTCTTACGGAAACACAGTATATACAGTGCCAACTAGTTCTTGTCTTGCACGGTCTTACGGAAACACAGTATATACAGTGCCAACTAGTTCTTGTCTTGCACGCTCTTACGGAAACACAGTATATACAGTGCCAACTAGTTCTTGTCTTGCACGGTCTTACGGAAACACAGTATATACAGTGCCAACTAGTTCTTGTCTTGCACGGTCTTACGGAAACACAGTATATACAGTGCCAACTAGTTCTTGTCTTGCACGGTCTTACGGAAACACAGTATATACAGTGCCAACTAGTTCTTGTCTTGCACGGTCTTACGGAAACACAGTATATACAGTGCCAACTAGTTCTTGTCTTGCACGGTCTTACGGAAACACAGTATATACAGTGCCAACTAGTTCTTGTCTTGCATGCTCTTACGAAGACACAGTATATACAGTGCCAACTAGTTCTTGTCTTCGCTAGTTTGCAGTAAGTGTCAAACATTTGTCAAAGTGCCCGTCAAAATGTTTACCTATCGAGAGAGAAAGTGAACTCAAACTCTTTAAGATAGGAGTCCATAGCGGTCATCTCCTGTTAGGTTAGCTTAGGTGCAGAACTTTGCATCAGTGCCTCTATATCCCTGGAACCAATAGCTGAGTATATTTTCATGTACATTATTTCAATAAATGATTATTGTTGTTTCTGACGGGTTGCCTAGTGATTATATTTTAGAGCTATCACCCTGTGAAGAGTTTGCAGTTAGTGTGTAACTTGACCACTGCTTTCTGTTATCTTATTTTTTGGCACCTTCTATAGGTGAAGGCAACGCCATTGTATTTGTTTCGAGTGCTTCTATCACTTTATTTAGACAGTACCTGCGGCATCGACTCGTGCCGGGATTTGAGATTTTAGAATTTCTGAGCTACCAGCTGTTTAATGTCTTTAGTGTAGATAGCAATGATGAGGTGAGGAAGGGGGGAAACTGTTCTGGGAGACGGTGTCAGTGAATAAAACGGTACGTGCGTTCAGGGCAGAAGCTCGGCTTTATTAACAACAGAAGCGTCAATAGGAAGAAGTGCGTGGCGGCGAAACAGAAGAGCGGGCGGAGGCGCCTCCTCCACTAGAAGCCTGCTGCCTGGTTGGCTGCCGCAGCTGCAAAAGACGAAACATTTCGTTAGTGCTCTGTCTGTCCTCTTCACAGTGTACAGGAAAGAAGTGGAGGGTACGTTAGGAGTACTGGGAGATCCAGCAACGCAGTGCCATGTTCTCTGTTTTGGCCACCCACTCGTCACACACACATACACACACACACTTTTCCTGCTCTAGCAGTAATATACGTCGCTCGACGAAGACGTTAGCAGAAATGTAGCGAAATGATGGAAGTTTAGGTAAGCAAGATGCCGAAAGCGGTATGTACGACCCGTGCTTACTGCAGAGTTCGAAATGGCGCAAACGAAATGCTTGTTAGTGTGGAATTACTATTTAGAACCGCATGTTATTCAGTTGCAAGGACTGTTGGTGCAAATACATTGGTACTGCTACCTGACAAGGACGTGAGCTGTAAATACTTCATCCATTATGACCTGTGTTGTAAAAACCGTCACTGCTATTCTAACTAATAATATTACAACGTCTGCATCAGATACAATTTTTTTTCCCACTATGCATTACGACGGTTTGTAGCGATTGCGTAGTGGAAATACTATAGGAGGAGGAGGAGGAGATTAGTGTTTAACGTCCCGTCGACAACGAGGTCATTAGAGACGGAGCGCAAGCTCAGGTTAGGGAAGGACGGGGAAGGAAATCGGGTGTGCCCTTTCAAAGGAACCATCCTGGCATTTGCCTGAAAGGATTTAGGGAAATCACGGAAAACCTAAATCAGGATGGCCGGAGACGGGATTGAACCGTCATCCTCCCGAATGCGAGTCCAGTGTGCTAACCACTGCGCCACCTCGCTCGGTGGAAATACTGTAAGACAGTTTAAACGTTCTTTTGCTTGCGAACGCTGCGAAACTCACCAGCTGCAAGGGCGCGTGCCACATCTACTTCCTCCAGAACTGGAAACGAAAAAGCATAAAAGTTAGCAAGAGTGCACGTATTTACATCGGTAAATAAGAAACATGCAGTCTGTTGGATAGCGTCTCGTATCTTGCTGTAATGGTCAGCTTTCCGTGCATACCATTATTTTTACACACTTTGGAAAATAACGAAGCCATTACAGATATAACACACAGAAAAAAAAGTACTGCTCAAACTTACTTTGACACAAATAGGTCGATAATGGAGCAATGTAAATATAACGTATTTTAAAAATGAAGAAGTAGATAGTAGAAACATTGGGATATAATTTCCTGTCAACATCTTCATTAGATTGGGATTCTTTCAAAGTGGGCATAGATGCTAGGTACTTTGCCAATCAGCGCCAGTGTGGTACTCACCTACACCGGCCCCCCGCCCCCAAGCAGCAGCCTGCTCCCAGATGGTGGCAGTGTGCACCTCACCTATCTCAGCACCCAGGTAGCACCCTGCCCCAAGCAGCGCCAGAGTTCAACTCACCTACTGTAGTCCCCAGCTAGCACCCTCGACCTAGGTAGTGCCAGTGTACAACTCACATGCCCCAGCTCCAGGTACTGCACTGCTCCCATGTAGTTCCATTGTGCATCCAACATGTCCCAGCACCCACGTAGCACCCTGTCCCCAGTTAATTCCAGTGTGCAACTTACTTGCCCAATCCACCTCCCTCAGGCAGTGCCCTACTGCCCAGGCTGTGCCACAGCGAAACTCACCTTACTTGTCCTAAGGTAGCGTCATAGCCCCAGGTACTGCATGTGCGCAATCACCCGCCCCAGCACCCAGGTAGAGCGCTGTCCCCAGGAAGGGTTATTGTGCAAATCACCTGCCCTAGTCCCCCAGGCAGCGCCTTGCCCCCAGGCAGTGCCAAAGTGCAGCTCACCTGCGTCTCCCCCACCTGCCTCCAGGTAACACCTTCCTCCAGACACTGTCAGTATGCAAACCATCTGCCCCAACCCCCAGCAGTACCCTGCCCTTCTATAGTGCCTGTGTGCAACTTACATGTGCCAGCCCCCAGGCAGCACTTTGCGCCTAGTAATTCCAGAATGCAACTCACTTGCTTCAGACCATCATATTGTGTCCCGCCTCTAGGTAGTGCTAGTGTGCACCTGTTCAGTCCCAGCTCCCAAGTAATATCCTGCCCACATGTAGTACAAGCATGCAATTCGCTTGTACCAGGACCCAGGTAGCATCCAGGCGCCAGGTATTACCAGTGTGCACCTCAGCTGTTTCACCCCCCCCCCCCCCCAGTAGCACCCTGATCCACAGTAGTGCCACTGTGTAAATCACCTGCCCCAACCCCCAATGTAACACCAGTGTGCAGCTCACCTGCCCCAGCCCAAGGTAGTGTCAGTGTAGACCCCACGACACCTAGCCACAGTTAGCACCACCCCTAGCCCCAGTTAGCACTGTGCCCTCAGCTGATACCAGTGGGCAGCCGACCCACCCACCCCTAGTTAATGCCAGTGTGCAGCTCACCTGCAGTAGCTCCCCAGAAAGTGCCATGCCCGTAGGTGGTGCCAGTACGCACCTCAACTGCCCCACCCCTGTTAGCGCTCTTTCCACAGATGGAGACAATGTGCAGCCTCCCCAGTAGTGCCAGTACGCACCTCTTCAGCCCCAGTCCCCAGCAGTGCTCCATCCCCAGCTAGTAGCAGTGTGTCCCGCCCCCAGATGGTGCCAGTATGCACCTCAACTGCCCCACCCCTGTTAGCGCTCTTTCCACAGATGGAGACAATGTGCAGCCTCCCCAGTAGTGCCAGTACGCACCTCTTCAGCCCCAGTCCCCAGCAGTGCTCCATCCCCAGCTAGTAGCAGTGTGTCCCGCCCCCAGATGGTGCCAGTATGCACCTCAACTGCCCCACCCCTGTTAGCGCTCTTTCCACAGATGGAGACAATGTGCAGCCTCCCCAGTAGTGCCAGTACGCACCTCTTCAGCCCCAGTCCCCAGCAGTGCTCCATCCCCAGCTAGTAGCAGTGTGTCCCGCCCCCAGATGGTGCCAGTATGCACCTCAACTGCCCCACCCCTGTTAGCGCTCTTTCCACAGATGGAGACAATGTGCAGCCTCCCCAGTAGTTCCAGTACGCACCTCTTCAGCCCCAGTCCCCAGCAGTGCTCCATCCCCAGCTAGTAGCAGTGTGTCCCGCCCCCAGATGGTGCCAGTGTGCACCTCAACTGCCCCACCCCTGTTAGCGCTCTTTCCACAGATGGAGACAATGTGCAGCCTCCCCAGTAGTGCCAGTACGCACCTCTTCAGCCCCAGTCCCCAGCAGTGCTCCATCCCCAGCTAGTAGCAGTGTGTCCCGCCCCCAGATGGTGCCAGTATGCACCTCAACTGCCCCACCCCTGTTAGCGCTCTTTCCACAGATGGAGACAATGTGCAGCCTCCCCAGTAGTGCCAGTACGCACCTCTTCAGCCCCAGTCCCCAGCAGTGCTCCATCCCCAGCTAGTAGCAGTGTGTCCCGCCCCCAGATGGTGCCAGTATGCACCTCAACTGCCCCACCCCTGTTAGCGCTCTTTCCACAGATGGAGACAATGTGCAGCCTCCCCAGTAGTGCCAGTACGCACCTCTTCAGCCCCAGTCCCCAGCAGTGCTCCATCCCCAGCTAGTAGCAGTGTGTCCCGCCCCCAGATGGTGCCAGTATGCACCTCAACTGCCCCACCCCTGTTAGCGCTCTTTCCACAGATGGAGACAATGTGCAGCCTCCCCAGTAGTTCCAGTACGCACCTCTTCAGCCCCAGTCCCCAGCAGTGCTCCATCCCCAGCTAGTAGCAGTGTGTCCCGCCCCCAGATGGTGCCAGTGTGCACCTCAACTGCCCCACCCCTGTTAGCGCTCTTTCCACAGATGGAGACAATGTGCAGCCTCCCCAGTAGTGCCAGTACGCACCTCTTCAGCCCCAGTCCCCAGCAGTGCTCCATACCCAGCTAGTAGCAGTGTGTCCCGCCCCCAGATGGTGCCAGTATGCACCTCAACTGCCCCACCCCTGTTAGCGCTCTTTCCACAGATGGAGACAATGTGCAGCCTCCCCAGTAGTGCCAGTACGCACCTCTTCAGCCCCAGTCCCCAGCAGTGCTCCATCCCCAGCTAGTAGCAGTGTGTCCCGCCCCCAGATGGTGCCAGTATGCACCTCAACTGCCCCACCCCTGTTAGCGCTCTTTCCACAGATGGAGACAATGTGCAGCCTCCCCAGTAGTTCCAGTACGCACCTCTTCAGCCCCAGTCCCCAGCAGTGCTCCATCCCCAGCTAGTAGCAGTGTGTCCCGCCCCCAGATGGTGCCAGTGTGCACCTCAACTGCCCCACCCCTGTTAGCGCTCTTTCCACAGATGGAGACAATGTGCAGCCTCCCCAGTAGTGCCAGTACGCACCTCTCCAGCCCCAGTCCCCAGCAGTGCTCCATACCCAGCTAGTAGCAGTGTGTCCCGCCCCCAGATGGTATCAGTCTGCGACTCACCTCCTGATGAAGCTCCCAGGGAACGTGCAGCGGCATTGGCTGCAGCCGCCCTGGCGGCTGCGTTGGCCGCTGCTGCTCTCGCCGCATTCAGCGCTGCTGCTCGCTGGGCACTCTCCAGTCCCACAGATGAAGCCGAATCCAAGCCTGCAACATCCGTCAACATTCCATGTCATTCCTCGTTGTTGGGATATGCCCTTCACCACATCTCGCATGAAGCTGCCCATTTCTTGGTGTATCGAGTCAGACAGTCTGAGGTGTGTACAAAGAATACTGTAAGTGCAGTGGTCGTGAAGAGATTCTAGCCAGCATGGACTAGACAGGACTGACAAGCCTTACCAAGGGTGTTCGGTTTATAATCCCACAACCATTTCTGCTGTTCATCTCAAACAGTTTCTGAGCGAACAACTGCAAGAGAACTGCATTCAGTGGACATCAGAAGTCTGGTTCCTCGCAAAAGGACATTGTTGACAGTGGCACATAAAGTTTCATGTCTTCAATGAGCCAATCAGTGCAAGTGGACAGTATCTGACTGACTGTGAGTCGCGTTGCCGAAAGAGTGCGATTTGGCCTATTCCCAAATGTTGCAAAGCGCCCCGTGTACCGACGGCGCAACGAGGCGATTAATAACCAGTTTGTAGAAATTATATTCCTGGCCCCAGGTGGATCTGTGATGCCTTGGAGGTGGTTTCATCCCATGACTTTATCTGACACATCCATATTGCTGTTAACACGAGCAGGGTTTGTATTTCAAGATTGTTAGTGACCAACTACTGCCTTTTCTTCTTCATCTTCATTATGTTTGTGCTGCACACACTCATGTCTTACAAGGGAACCTCCCCATCGCACTCCCCTCAGATTTAGTTATAAGTTGGTACAGTGGATAGGCCTTGAAAAACTGAACACAGATCAATCGAGAAAACAGGAAGAAGTTGTGTGGAACTATGAAAAAATAAGCAAAATATACAAACTGGGTAGTCTATGCGTAACATAGGCAACATCAAGGATAATATAAGTTTAGGAGCGGCGTGGTCCCTTGGATAGCGTGAGCAGCTGCGGAACGAGCGGTCCTTGGTTCAAGACTTCCCTCGAGTGAAAAGCTTAATTTTTTATTTTGAATTTACGTGACAAACTCTTATGTTTTCATCGCTTTTTTGGGAGTGATTATCACATCCACAAGAAAACCTAAATCGGGCAAGGTAGGAGAATCTTTTTACCCATTCGCCAAGTGTGCAAGATAGGTGGGTCGACAACATATTCCTGTCATGTGACGCACATGCCGTCACCAGTGTCCTATAGAATATATCAGACGTGTTTTCCTGTGGAGAAATCGGTTGACCTATGACCTTGCGATCAAATGTTTTCAGTTCCCATTGGAGAGGCACGTCCTTTCGTCTACAAATCGCACGGTTTTGCGGTGCGGTCGCAAAACACAGACACTAAACTTATTACAGTGAACAGAGACGTCAATGAACGAACGGACAGATCATAAATTTGCGAAAATAAGGAAAGTAAACTTTTCACTCGAGGGAAAACTTGAACCAAAGACCTCTCGTGCCGCAACGGCTCACTCTAACCACAGGACCACGGCGCTCGTGAGCTCATACCATCCTTGATGTTGCGTATCTTGCGCATGGACTACTGAGTTTGTATAAATGGTTCAAATGGCTCTGAGCACTATGGGACTTAATTGCCGTGGTCATGAGTCCCCTAGAACTTAGAACTACTTAAACCTAACTAACCTAAGGACGTCACCCACATCCATGCCCGAGGCAGGATTCGAACCTGCGACCGTAGTGAGTTTGTATATTTTGCTTATTTTTTCATAGTCCCTCACAACTTCTTCATGTTTTCTCGATTGATCTGTGTTCAGTTTTTCAAGGCCTATCCACTGTGCCAACTTATAATTAAATCTGAGGGGGATGCGATGGGGAGGTTCCCTTGTTAGAAGATGGCAGAAGCCCTGTTCACAAGGCTGCATGGATATGTTTCTGGTTCGGGCACCCTATCGCCTTTGAATGGTTCATTAAATCACCATATCTTAATCCTGTATACAACATCTGACACTACTTGGAATTCTGAGTTTGTTTAATGTGGTTAAATAATATTTACCTATTATGGCATCTCATCAGTGTACACACAAACGGTTAAATGAAGACATGGTCGTTGAATGTGCACAGGGTGAGAAGGAAAAAAGATATTTTTTTGTGGCCAGGAGGGCGTGGCCTGGTTTAGAACTGCTAAGGACGGGCTGTGGACAGTAAAATGTAGTGTTGCTTCACTATAAAGTCGCTTGCACTATGGTTTCGCACACATGCCGTCACCGAGTTTTGGAACACAAGCAGGAGCTGAGGGCAGACAGGACTGTGTTCTTCAGCACTGAATCCGTAAGTGACACAGAGCAGGAAAGCGTAAATTGCAGCTACGCTATGGCCAGTAGCAGGTATACATACGGTTGACTTGTAGTGAGCAAGCGAATTATGAGTGGCAGTCAAATGAAAACAGAACATCTGCCACAACGGGACTATGGAATGGTTCCAGCGAAAAGTAATCACCATGAATGTTAAGATATTTATCCCAGTGGGAGACGAGACGATCAGTTCCTGTTTCGTAGAACGAGGTCGACCGCTGACGGATCCACAACCGCACCCAGTCTTGGACAGACGTTCACATAGAAGTGAAAATCACACGACTAAGGATACGAGCTGTATGGAGGATGTTGCAGTGTTTTCCCAACCAAACAGTAGCCTTCGTCCCATTGGCAGTATGGTGGCGGTCGTTAATCTGCAACAGGATGATTCCATCCCACAGTATTTCGAGAGCATGAGGGCAAACGGGAAAGCCAACACTGGAAACGTCCCGCATCTCCCTCAGCAAATAAATCCGCCGCCGGGGGCCAACATTTGGACAGCACCAAGAACTGTTCTGACTCTCCAGAACTTCTAGTGTGCCAGCCTATTCGTTGCTGTCCACCACCACTAACACTCACTCCATTTTTGAATGTTACTACAGCAGCTAACATCAAACTAGTAGTCTACTTAGTTACGAAAAATTGGTTCAAATGGCTCTGAGCACTATGGGACTCAACTGCTGTGGTCATAAGTCCCCTATAACTTAGAACTACTTAAACCTAACTAACCTAAGGACATCACACACATCCATGCCCGAGGCAGGATTCGAACCTGCGACCGTAGCGGTCGTGCGGTTCCAGACTGTAGCGCCTTTAACCGCTCGGCCACTCCGGCCGGCCACTTAGTTACGCATTCCGTTCTACACTGTTCAAAACCATTACAGGAATGCATGTATCAACGTTCGGTATGTTAAATCTGTTTTGATACTGGCTGTACCTGTGGTCTTATTGCGTGGATTGAGAGCTTCGCTTTCAGTGTAGGCAACAATTAAAATCTTTCACCTCCTATTCGCTGCGTTGTGTATACGTGTCACCCCTTAGAAGGAAGTGAGTTCCGCTGACCCGTTTTCTCTTGTGTTACACAGATGGCATTTGTCATTTGTGTACATTGTATTCAACCGAGCACATGCAATGCTACATTTTAATGTAATGCAAGTTACATGGGCGGGGTGTTTGATCAAAAAAGGATGGCCTTTCGGTTGTATTACTGCAGATGCTAATATTTCTCTATGTGTCATCCACAGGTTGTGGACACGCTACAGAGAGACAGATCAGTACACAAGGCGAGTTGGGCAAGGACACCAACGTATTACAACCCGCACGTGAAGATCAGTACCGGGCCATCCGTGCGTTGCGGCTTCGTTCGAGTTTGCAGCATTGCAAGTCGATCAACTGCCACTGGAGCCACTCTGTGCGATCAGACTGTAATGAACAGAATCCATTCCACTCGAGCACCACGCTTGACATGACAACATGTTGCAGGACGCCTTTAGTTGTGCCGTTCCCATGTCAACTGACAACTTCGTCACTGGTGAAATGAATTGGAGCCGAGCGACCGCTACGGTCGCAGGTTCGAATCCTGCCTCTGGCACGGATGTGTGTGATGTCCTTAGGTTAGTTAGGTTTAAGTAGTTCTAAGTTCTAGGCGACTGATGGCCTGAGAAGTTAAGTCGCATAGTGCTCAGAGCCATTTGGACCACTTTTGAAATGAATTACTCACGGACGAGTCCAGGTACCCTCTCAGTAACTGGTAGCCGTCTTCGTGTTCAGAGAGCCGCAGTGGGCAGTACGTCCCAAATGTTTTCAAAGTAATCGACAGTTCTTTCAAGGATCTGTGATGATGTGGGGGCCTTGAATGTTGTCAGCCATACGGGTCTTGTAGTTATCCAAGTTCGCCTTACAGCTAGGCAGTAAATCGAATAGATCTGTTGGACCACTTGACGGCTGCTGCCTATGGTGGTGGCTCTGAATTCCTTCTACTGCTAGGATCTGTGTGGCGGGTGTCAGCAGGACTGTCTTGATAAACCTGGACATTGGAGTACCGGAATGGCTGGCGGTGAGTCCCGACCTAAACCCCAGTGTGCGTATGTGGACTTGCTTGACAGAAGTGTTCGTGATCGTCCAGTTCCACCACACTTTCTCCAAGAACTCTCATGAGCTCTCCTTGAAGAATGGAATCTACACCAGAGGGTGACCTCCACAAATATACAGAGCATGCCACGTAGGTGTCAGGCAACGATAAACCCTCACGGTGGGTATACACGTGATTGGAGCTCTCAAAGACCATTGAAAAGCCCCAGGATAACGTGTCAGACATTTCATTTAGTTGTATGTAATCGACTGAGGCTGCAATGATGAGCTGATGTTCATAACATGTAAGCTTTCACGGCCGGCATCTTCATTAATTCCGGGATGAATTTCCGTGGTCCATATATAAAACTTCTCCTTCCTGACGTTTCGTTGCCTACTTCGGGCAACATCTTCTGAGGTGAGTCGGCGACTGGCTGCTAGGCGCTGGAGGTCCCGCTTATATAGAGCGCTTAGATGGCGCCACCACTCGTCACGTGCTTTCGACTTTAAAACTATCTCTGGCTAGTGCCATCTCTCTCGATTACAGGTAATCGATTGTCACTTCGTTGGTACAAAGTCGACCGCCATATCTTGTCTAGTTTTAATCCTTCTTCTTTTCTATTAAAATTATTTCCGTGCTTGTAGATCTCTATAGCTTCTCTATACATGCGAGTATAATCACGTCTGTCTCACTAAATTTTATTTCGTGGTCACCGTCTTTGAAAACGTGTTCCGCTACAGCTGATTTGTCAATCTCTTCCAATCTACAGTTCCTTTTGTGTTCCGTTAGGCGGGTATTAACACTCCTTTTAGTTGTTGCAATATAAACCATGCCACGGCTACACGGAATTTCATAAACACCTGGGGTAGCTAAGGGGTGTCGTACGTCTTTCACCGATCTTCAACTTTCACTAATTTTTTTGGTAGGTCAAAAGATTGTCTCCACTTGAAACTTGGCCAAAACTTTACCAATACGGTCCGTGATGTTATGAATAAATGGAAGAAAAAATTTTACAGCCGACGGTTGTTGTTGTCGTGTATTTTCGGACACTTCTCTTCTAGGGTGGAGTGCTCGATCTATTTCCTTGTCAGTGTACCCATTTCTCTTTAAAGCTGTTCGCAAATGGCTTAATTCATCTTGCAAGTAAATTGGCTCACAGATGTTATTAGCTCTGTCCACTAAAGTTTTTATGACTCCTCTCTTCTGCCTAGGATGATGATTCGAATCCTTATGTAGGTAACGATCGGTGTGTGTGTCTTTCCTATATACCTTGTGCCCTAAAGTCCCATCTGCCCGTTTAATAAACAATACATCCAAAAAATTTAGTTGTCCATTACTCTCATTCTCCATGGTCAGGAAGGAGAAGAAGTTTTACATATGGACCACGACAATTCAGCCCGGAAGTTTTAATTAATGATGAGTTGCTGTGTGCTTAATTTGTGAAGGATAAAGATATAATTTGGTAACATGCCCAGTCCTCAGTGTAGTATAACTCTTGAGCAGTGCATTACGGTACTCACCTACTGGGGCGCCGGAGAGACCCAAGCTGGCTGCCTGGAAGGCTCTGGCGATGGCCGCTGCGCGCGCAGCCTCGGCTTCACTCGAGGCTCCAGACATGTGGGGCTGCAAAAAACACACACACACTCAACTACCGCTCAACAAGGAACGGCGTGGCGTTTGAAAAGACTCAATCCATTATGGATCCGATAATCTTTGCAAATCCTGAGAAACGCGCACCTCCCTCCAATATTTCAACAAAGGCTTAATCAGTCTTATATCAAACAATTAAATACTGTGTGCGGAGATAGGAGATGACGGGAACAACTGAAACAGCGCACCTCTTCACTGCAATTTGCATTTATTGTAACACTCGATAACAGACCAAGAAAATGCCTCGTGTTACACTTGACGGATAATAGCACTAGAACAATAGTGAACACCTCATTCAGTTTTCTGCACTTTAGTTAAAGTTCAACAAGCGAACACAATTTAAGTTCTCCCATAAATATAAATATGTGCGTAGGCGCGTTAAAGAACTGGTTATGAAACTGTCACTTATAACATCAAGGGAGGCACACTCCATTTAAAGGGAAAATACTTAGCAAGTTTACACATTGACTAGAACACTAAAATGAATAACAGGGAAGTGCACCGTCCACAACACCTTACGGTGAGAGTTAATCTTCAATAAGTTCCTTTCTTTACAATATGTCATTTAAGTACAGTTCAATAGTGGTAAAAAAATTTAGATTCCACCGATATATATATATCGGTGGAATCTAAATATATATATATGCGCATAAGCACGATTAAAAATTGTTGGAAAAACACTAAATTGGAAATTGACCAGTCTATACTCAAAGGAGCCGCACGCCATCTAAACACCCTAAAAATGGCAACTTAATGGCTACCTAGAGTAACAAAATTATGAATAGCATGCTTATAGATGGACTACAATAAAGGAAGAAATAACACATACACGGCTTCTGACAGCCGACAGACTGTGTTGAGCTATTGAGCAGTGATTAATTTAAGCTAGCCACAACATACGCCAACCAGGTTAGCGGCGTATTTAAAAACAAGCGTCGAGCAAGAACCCTGGTCAGAAGGTAATGGCACCAGTGCTAATTTACAACTAACTACAGCATTTAAATAAACTGATGACAGGTTGACCATTACCCATGTGGCTTACGATGGACAGTCAATAGACTGAACACTCAACTGAAACCCAAGTATAATGCTGAGAGGCGAAACGCTCAGCCCAGAGCATCTTTAGCGCAAACACGTACTTTGAGAACAAAACAACCATGAAACAACAGGATGGTATTGCAGCTCGCAGTATAAATGCCAGAGCCCGAATATAGCCTTAACCCAAGGCAGGACTAAAGCACACTAGTTTCTCAAAACAATCAAAACTTGCAAGATTCCCTTACACGGCAGACGTGCCAACACTTCCGTTCATACCCCTGAATCAACTAGCGGAACACAAATCATTAACACATTTCAGATAATATTTTAAAACAACATACTTAAATACCTTTGTTTACCTCAAGCCTTAATTAGTTAACAGGTTAGGCTCTGTTATTGATGCCACGCAAATATGGTAGCAAGTTAAGATCTACAATTCTACTTTGCCATTTAACACGCGTCGTGAGGAGGAAAGAAATAATCCAGCTAATTAATTGAAAGTCACTACTTGGATTCAGTATTTGACAATGCGCTTAAAATCAAAAGACGAAGGTGAGAGTCAAGTTTGCACTCGCAAGCAGCACACGCAGAACACGAGCATAAGGTGAGCATTCAATAAACTGCTCCTTGTTCAATTATTTACACACCGAAGAAACAAATAATCTTCTCCGAATTACTGCAGACGCTGGAATCCCCAGCTGCTTGGAAATAACGTCTTTGTTTAAGCCCGACGACATCCGTAGGATAGGAGTTTCAATGGACAACCAGGCCTCATTCCCTTGGATCCACCTGCGACCAAGACAGTAACATTGGCTGCTATCACGGCTTTAACGATGCATCACACCTGACACGAGTCACGCCAAACCATCAGCAAAACGGCGTGGCCCACTGTACACTCCCAGACGTCCGCAATCGGAGTTCCTCCTCCCGACCGACGCTCTCCCGCAAACACGGCAGGCAGCCGGCCGCAGCGGCCTCTGGCTAGGGTAAGAAAACAGCAAAGCGCGAAGTGGGAATTTCAAAAGGAACGCGCTACAGACAAGGAGGAACCGCAGAGAACCAACTGTGACAATGCATATGATGGCAAATTGATCTACGAGTACATCCCAGGATCACATCCACAGGAGACTAATACACTGCTGTCCACCTCTTAGGCTAGACAAGCAGTTATTGAGCTTGGCGATGACTGACAGAGTTGCTGGACTTCCTGCTGAGGGATATCGTCCCAGTGGCCGAGCGGTTCAAGGCGCTACAGTCGCAGGTTCGAATCCTGCCTCGGGCATGGATATGTGTGATGTCCTTACGTTAGCTAGGTTTAAGTAGTTCTAAGTTCTAGGGGACTGATGACCTTAGAAATTAAGTCCCATAGTGCTCAGAGCCATTTGAACCATATCGTCCCAAATGCTGTTCAAGTGATGCGTTACATCGCCAAAATTCCGAGCTGGTTGAAGGGCCCTGCCCATAATAATCCAAACGTACTCAATTCGCGTGCGATCCATCGACCTTTTTGGTCAAGGTAGGGTTATGCAACCTCGAAGACAAGCTGTAGGAGCTCTAGCCTGTGAGAATGGGTATTATCTTGATGAAATGTAAGCCCGGGATGGCTTGCCATGAACGGCAACAAAACGAGGCCTAGAATATCGTCGACGTGGCAACCAAAGCGGTCCTGCTATGAAAAGAAGTGCCACCATAGACCACCACTCCTGGTTGTCGGGTCCTATGGTTGGGCGACAGCCAGGTTGGTATCCCACCGCTGTCCGGGACGTTTCCAGACACGTCTTCGGCCTGGAGCAGAAAATGGTCTTCATTGGCGAGTCCCGCTTTCGGTTGAGCCCCGAAGACCAGCGGTGACGTGTCTGGAGACGCCTAGGGCAGCAGTGGGATACCAACCTGAGTGTCAGCCGCATCACCGTCCGACAGTCAGGAGTGATGGTCTGGGGTACCATTTCTTTTCATAGAAAGACCTCTTTGGTTGTCATCCGAAGCACCCTTACAGCAAAGCAGTATGTCGACGATATTCTACGCCTTGTTTTGTTGCCGTTCAAGGCAAGTCATCCTGGGCTTACATTTCATCAAGATAATACCCATTCTCACAGGCTAGAATTTCTACTGCTTGTCTTCGTGCCTGCCAGAACCTGCCTTTCTCAGAAAGGTCACCGGATCTCTCTCCAACTGAGAACGTTTCAGTCATTATGGAAGGGCCCTCTAAACAGTTTGGAATTTCGACGATCTAACACGCCAATTCTACAGAATTTGGCACGATTTTCCTCAGGAGCACATCCAGCAAATCCATCAATGAATGCAAAGGCGAGTAACTGCTTGCATAAGCAGCAAAGGTTGACCGACGCGTTATTGACTTGCTCAATTCTTGAAGGTCTTTCTTTTGAATAAATCGTCCAAGTTTTCTGAAAGTGAAATTAGTTGTTTGTTTGCATATCTAAATTATATCTACCGATTTCCGTCCCATTCTGATAATTCCTTCGAGGTATGTCGTTCGTTTTTGTCTTAGAGTGTATTTGTATATTCCAAGCTTTTAGTTAAAATTTACCGAGCGAGGTGGCGCAGTGGTTAGACACTGAACTCGCATTCGGGAGGACGACGGTTCTATCCAGCGTCCGGCCATCCTGATTTAGATTTTCCGTGATTTCCCTAAATCGCTCCAGGTAAATGCCGGGATGGTTCCTTTGAAAGGGCACGGCCGACTTCCTTCCCAGTCCTTCCGTAATCCAATGAGACCGATGACCTCGCTGTCTGGTCTCCTTCCCCAAACAACCCAACCCAACCAACCTTGAAAACATTCAGATTCAGATTAGTTAAAATTTATCTGTAGTTGGATAGGAGGGCAATTGCAGCACATCGCTTCGTGTTGAAAAGACCTGCCTTTAACGTCTTCGCTGTGAAAGAAAACTGTAGCTCATTAATGGCCTACAGGCAGTGTTTATGTGGAGATTTCAATCTGTCTTCCCACATTTCAAAGAATTATTTTTTAAACTGTGTGATAAATTTAGGACTGGCAACGAGATAACAAATGAAAAACGAAGAAAACCATTGAAATGAACTGATATGCAGGAGACGCAGGCAGCAAGAGAGAATCTAAGCAAAACTAAAGAAAACCTACGACATTTCTTCCTTTCATAGCCCCTCTGTACCCTAGTTTCCAGCAGAATCTGACGTCAGAGGAGTGTCACAGTGAAGAAGGTAATTTACACGTTCCTGAAGATGAAAATGAGTAAACCAGCACCTCCAGGGCCGGAAACGAAGGATACACTGTGCTTCTATAAATGTTTGTATCTACTGCCCATATAACACATTTTCTTAAAAAATTCTTGCAATGTAAGCTTCCTCAAAATACCAGTTGCTCCACGGTAAGAATCAGATCTTTCTTCAGCCAAAGTAACCTCTGAAAGACAAATTTCGCCATAATTACAGTTTTCTAGTGTTAATAATATTCTAAAAATGATAAATTTGTGTTCCCAAATAATTTATTTGGTTTATTTGCAATAAACAAAGAAAAGAGAGTACCTTTAACATTGGAGTCTTACCTACCGTGCACTTGTCGCAAATCTCGCGCCCCGCGAAAAGCCCCAAGCGACTGGAAAAGCGTGAAGGTGACTGCCATACAAACGTGCGCGAAAGAACGAACCCGCAGAACTGCAGACGAATATCCTTAACGTAGGTTTGCTGCAGGATTCTTGAACAATTCTGATTTCGAGTGTAATAAATGTACTTGAGAGAGAAAAGCTTCGAGAGTGAGGAGAAACGGGCAGATTCAATACTCCTAGGTTTCCTGAAAGCGTTTGACACACGGCCACAATGCAGACTGATAACCGAGGTCTCAGCATAAGGACTAGGTTTTTAGATATGTGAGCGGCTCGTATACTTTTTAAGTAGTAGGAGACAGTACTTTGTCCTGGAGAACGAGTGTTCATCAAGAACAAATGTAACGCCAGGAGTACCCAGAGAAGTGTGATAGGACCGCTATTGTTCCCTGTACGAACAAACGATGTGACGGATGGGGAGAGCAGAAATCCGCGACTATTTGCTGATTACACAGCAGTGTTTGAGAAAATGTCATCGCTGCGTGACTGTAGGGGGATACACGAGTAACAAAAACAGTCCTGTAATCTGCCCTGCTTGACATAGTCATGGTGATTAAGTATATAGATGTATCTCTGAAATGTGACATGAAAAGGAACGAGTACATAAGATAGGTTGTAGCGACATTGACATTTTTTTATTGGGAGAATTGTAGGAAAGTGTGGCTCATCTACAAAGGAGGCTGCATACAGAACATCTGTGCGACTCATTCGTGAGTACTTCTCGAGTGTTTGCGAACCCCAAGAGGTCGAATTAAAGGAAGACATCGAAGCAATTCAGTGGTGTACTGCTAGATTTGTTGCCAGGGGGGGGGGGGGGGTTCGACCAACAGGCGAGTGCTACGTAAATGTTCCGTGAAATGTTGATGAAATTGACCAAAAATGTCTACTTTCGATTTATTTTTTGTTTGTTAGTGCAACCCATGGACTGTAAGTTCCCAAAGTTTCAATGTTTAAATTGCATCCGAAGTGCCTGAAATTTAATTAAAAGTGTTACGCGGCCTCCCTGCCACGCCCACGTTCTGAAGCACCACTCCAATATCAGCTCAGTGAACAACGATTCTGTGTTTTACTTTCAATCAAACGTGCGCGAGATACATGTAGAAGGCCGTGATACATACTCTTTGGTTTTATAGATCATCTTTGGCCGATCCTGCACTTCTCAAAAACTCCGTTCGTGGCAAATTCCAAAATCCAAATGAGTCTCTAAATTCACTCATATGGAAACGATGCCCTAAAAACACATTTGCATCTGATACAGTTGCCAGAATTGCAACTTATGATGCAGTTATTGTATTTAATAATGGAAACGTCGGGAGGATGAAGGTATTAGAAAGAATGGGCTTCAAGACAGGAAATTTTACTCAAGACATCCTGCAAAAAAATGATTTACAGCACGTCTCTGCAACTGAAAAGTCGGTTGAAGACCTAGTAAACGAAAGAAGACAGACAATAAGAAACCAGAAGAGAAGCCTCGAAGGGAAAGACGACCCAGAGTACAAATGTGGTGCCTTCTGAGCTAGTGATATAAGTAAAAAAGTTGAGTTGAACTTTAAATTGCGTTTCCTGAAAAGTTTGTTTTTTGAAGTTTATGTACCTTTTCCTCAGTTTCTACACATGCTAGGATTATGAAAGTTTGTACACATATTTCTGCAAACCTAATAAACCTTGTCTGAGGAGCAAATTTTGAAATTCTGATTACAAGCTGAGATATGGGGCAAAGTGGTTGGAATTTTGCAGGAATTTAAGATTGTACTTGTGGAATTATAATTTAAAAATTATGAAAATTCTCCTATTTGACCTATTCCAAAAACCTCATGAGAGAAGCTTACAACGTATAAAGAGATGAAAACAGAGAAATTTTTGTAGAAATCTCTTGAATACTTTCTGAGAAAAAGGAACATACATTATTTTTTGAAAATAAAACTTCAAATTTCATTCAAAAAAAGTTTAATATATATAATCAAAGGGTTTTACCTGTAAATGTGTTACTTTCATGTAAAGGGTGGTACAAAATTTCATTGCCATATCTCCACAACTGTGGATTTGGTGCATTTTTGAAATAGAGTGTGTTTTTCATCAACGTCCCCCCTTAACTTCGGTGATCTGACGGGAACCCCTGTTACCACCGTGACAAAGCCGTTGGTGTACAGACAGCCGGTTTTCGCTCTTTCCATTTGCGAGCGGAACAGAGGAGGGCCATGGTACAAGGTATCCTCCACCACGCACCGTGTATGTAGATGTGGTGGAGTACATACTAGCGTTTATCTCGAAAGTCTGCGTATTGACAGGGCCACTTTTTTTTTCTACTCAACGGTCCGAGTGACCTTTCAAGCTGTAGAAGAAAGGTCGCCACAAACGGTTAGGTTAGGTTAGGTTAGATTTTCGTAATGAGTCGATTCGACACCTTGCACTTTGTGAACAGAAGGGCGGCCTTTGTCTGCTGCTGCGTGGTGTTCACTTGAGCTGCTCGTGCGTGGTGTGTGGTACTCACGTGGCACAGGGCGACGACCAGGGAAGCGAGGACGACGACGACCTGGATGGCCTGCATGGTGGCGCTGGTGGTTGGTGGTTGGTGGTTGGTGGAGCTGGTAGCGCTGTTATCCTCTGGAGCGAGAGCTGCCCAGGACGGGCACCGCGAGGCTATTTAAACCGGTCACGGCGCTCGATCGGAGCGGACGTATCGTAAATCGGAACGTTTAAGTGCCGCTCATTAACGCCAGCCAGTGCAGATAAGACAGCGTTTACGCCACCTTACTGTCCACTTTGAACGAAATACGCTAATCAGCCCGACGTTAATCCTCCTCCTGTTTCTGAGCACGTGAAATCAAATATGTCTTCGTTGCTTGCCGCGGACGAGCCTTTATCCTTGAAAGAACAAACTTCCACACGATACAGGGAACCTCTCTCTTGTCTTCGTGTGTTTCAAAATTCAGAAAATATTTGCACGCAAAATAAAACTAGTCTAGTCTTCAGTCTTATCGAATCCTTACTACTGTGATGTAGTTCAGCACATCAAAAAATAGTAGAAGCTTCAGACGACTTGAGCTGAACTTCAGACGACTTGGGCTGACTAAGAACGTTTTTTGAGATTCTCTCTCTCTCTCTCTCTCTCTCTCTCTCTCTCTCTCACACACACACACACACACACACACACACACACACACACACACACATACACAGAGAGAGATGATGATGATGATGATGTTTGGTTTGTGGGGCGCTCAACTGCGTGGTTATCAGCGCCCGTACAATTTCCCAACCGTAGCTCAGTCCAATTTCGCCAATTTCCTGGATGATGATGGAATGATGAGGACAACACAAACACCCAGTCATCTCGAGGCAGGTGAAAATCCCTGACCCCGCCAGGAATCGAACCCGGGACCCCGTGCTCGGGAAGCGAGAACGCTACCGCGAGACCGCGAGCGGCGGACACACAGACAGAGAGAGAGAGAGCGAGGGGAAGGGGGGGCGGGTGCGGGGACACAGAGAGAGACACGTTGGTTTGCGCAGAACGATGAAACATTTAAAATTCCGCACAGTACAAACTAGAGTTCTAAAACTACAATAGGTAGTTGCCTTTCGCGGGCAAGTGCTCTACCAACGGAGCTACCCAAGCACCACTCACGCCCCGCCCTCACAGCTTTACTTCTGCCAGTACCTCGTCTCCTACCTTCCAAACTTTACAGAAGCTCTCCTGCGAACCTTGCAGAACTAGCACTCCTGAAAGAAAGGATACTGCGGAGACATGGCTTAGCCACAGCCTGGGGGATGTTTCCAGAAAGAGATTTTCACTGTCTCCGCAATATCCTTTCTTTCAGGAGTGATAGTTCTGCAAGGTTCGCAGGAGAGCTTCCGTAAAGTTTGGAAGGTAGGAGTCGAGGTACTGGCAGAAGTAAAGCTGTGAGGACGGGGCGTGAGTCGTGCTTGGGTAGCTCTGTTGGTAGAGCATTTGCCTGCGAAAGGCAAAGGTCCCGAGTTCGGGTCTCGGTCCGGCACACAGTTTTAATCTGCCAGGAAGTTTCATATAAGCGCACACTCCGCTGCAGAGTGAAAATCTCATTCTACGGTAGTTTTCTTAGTAGCTTTGGTCAGTCAAAATCGTGTAAGAGTTTGCATATCATGAATATCCGAACTCAATACTTTAACATTAACGCAACCCCCTTTCCCGGAAAAAAAATGTCAAGAGGTGTTATGTACGATGAACGTTGTAGCCATGATGTTGGGCCGTCTTTATCAACCCATCTGACCGGGAAGGTTTCATCGAAGAACTGAACAACAAATAACCCCTAGCGTGGCGATGCCTCATCTTATTGAAACAATACCCACGGTGGAAAATGAAATGAAATACTGTTCAGAACCCACGTGGAACTATGTCCATAAAGAATTGCAGGAGCAAAGGCACCATCTGCAACAAACTGCATAGCTGCATCCAGCATAATTCCCCAGAAATACATTTCTGTAATCCCCGTAGATAATGAAATAGGAACGTTACAACATGTAAATATCAGACCAAAATGTACTGCCAGCCTTATCGTGAAATGTGCTTTACCACCATCGAGATCTTCAATGAAGCCTTACTAGCAACATAATCAACAAGATGAAGTCAAAAATTAGCGAACTGCCAAATGACGTAAACTCCATTAAACTCTATCTTAGACATCTCCACATATTCCTCCTACAATATAGTCGTATAGAAAAATCGGTTTAAGTAAATCCAACAACTAGGATTTTATCCAGTGCAATACACCAACAAAATACAAGCAAAACTAAATGAAAATAACTGGAAAGACCGGAAAAGGATATGGGCAAATATCCACAGCACATTGAACATCTAAAACGCAGAATCTATGTGGCACAGAATACCATAAACAGCACACTAAGGGGCAGTCAAATGAAAACAAGATTCATGGAAAAAAAGTAAATATGCTGTTTATTATTTCAAAGATAATCGAAATATCTGTTAATACATTTATCCCATTATCAGACAAGACGGTCAAGCATTCGTGGAAAAATACACTACTGGCCATTAAAATTGCTACACCAAGAAGAAATGCAGATGATAAACGGGTATTCATTGGACGAATATATTATACTAGAACTGAGATGTGATAACATTTCCACGCAATTTGGGTGCATAGATCCTGAGAAATCAGTACCCAGAACAACCACCTCTAGCCGTAATAACAGCCTTGATACGCCTGGGCATTGAGTCAGAGCTTGGATGGCGTGTACAGGTACAGCTGCCCATGCAGCTTCAACACGATACCACACTTCATCAAGAGTAGTGAGTGGCGTATTGTGACGAGCCAGTTGCTCGGCCACCATTGACCAGACGTTTTCAATTGGTGAGAGATCTGGAGAATGTGCTGGTCAGGGCAGCAGTCGAACATTTTCTGTTTCCAGAAAGGCCAGTACAGGACCTGCAACATTCGTTCGTGCATTATCCTGCTGAAATGTAGGGTTTCGCAGGGATCGAATGAAGGGTAGATCCACGGGTCGTAACACATCTGAAATGTAACGTCCACTGTTCAATGTGCCGTCAATGCGAACAAGAGGTGACCGAGACGTGTAACCAATGGCACGCCATACCATCACGCCGGGTGATACGCCAGTATGGCGATGACGAATACACGCTTCCAATGTGCGTTCACCGCGATGTCGCCAAACACGGATGCGACCATCATGATGCTATAAACAGAACCTGGATTCATCCGAAAAAATGACGTTTTGCCATTCGTGCACCCAGGTTGAGTACACCATCGCAGGCGCTCCTGTCTGTGCTGCAGCGTCAAGGGTAACCGTAGCCATGGTCTCCGAGCTGATAGTCCATGCTGCTGCAAACGTCGTCGAACTGTTCGTGCAGATGGTTGTTGTCTTGCAAACGTCCCCATCTGTTGATTCAGGGATCGAGACGTAGCTGCACGATCAGTTACAGCCATGCGGATAAGATGCCTGTCATCTCGACTGCTAGTGATACGAGGCCGTTCCGTATTACCCTCATGAACCCACCGATTCCATATTCTGCTAACAGTCATTTGGATCTCGACCAACGCCAGCAGCAATGGTGCGATACGATAAACCGCGATCACGATAGGCTACAACTGGACCGTTATCAAAGTCGGAAACGTGATGGTACGCATTTCTCCTCCTTACACGAGGCATCGCAACAACGTTTCACCAGGCAACGCCGGTCAACTGCTGTTTGTGTATGAGAAATCGATTGGAAACATTCCTCATGTCAGCACGTTGTAGGTGTCGCCACGGGCGCCAACCTTGTGTGAATGATCTGGAAAGGTAATCATTTGCATATCACAGCATCTTCTTCCTGTCGGTTAAATTTCGCGGTTGTTGCACGTAATCTTCGTGGTGTAGCAATTTTAATGGCCAGTAGTGTATTTGCGGTTGCCTGCGGAACCATTACTCTATCGAGGTGTGGCACACCCCTCCGTCCGATTTAGCCGACAGCCACGAATATATTTCTTCAGGGATCCAAAAATCTCGCAAGGGGAGAGAGATCGGGACTGTGTGGATGACGGCTAAGCGTTTCCCAGCGAAACTTCAGCAACGTAGTCGAAACTACCTTGGCAACATGCAAGTCTACACACCAGTTAAAAGTGAAACATATTTTGTAATGAAAGCTGTGGTGTCACCGCCAGACACCACACTTGCTAGGTGGTAGCTTAAATCGGCCGCGGTCCATTAGTACGTGTCGGACCCGCGTGTCGCCACTGTCAGCACTTGCAGACCTAGCGCCACCACATGGCAGGTCTAGAAAGACGGACTAGCACTCGCCCCAGTTGTACGGACGACATTGCCTGCGACTAGACGTACGAAGCCTTCCTCTCATTTGCCGAGAGACAGTTAGAATAGCCTTCAGCTAAGTCCATAGTTACGACCTAGCAAGGCGCCATTAGCCTTACAGTGATTGTAATTAACCGTATCTGGAGATAGACTCATTTGTATCGTCAATAGCGATGTACCACAAGGACGAATTAAAGTTAAGTATTCAAGGAGCTGCATATTTTTTTCTATAGCATTCATCAAGTATCCTGTTCCAGAACTCACGCCAGCCGGCGTGTGTGTACGCGTGCCTATCGGTAACCTCACCCTGTGTCTAGACTCTTGTCTAGACACAACAAAAGCTGTTGGAAACTGACACAAATTTCGATTTTCAAGAAATTTATAAGACACTAAAGAAATTCAGTTTATTTACAGCTATCACATCTTCCGCGGTAACAGACCTTCTGTTTAGTGGTACAGGATGATGCACAAGCGTCGAAGAAATGGCTCAACTGTCCACATGCTATATATTTTAATTTCTTGTTTGTATAACATTTTACTCAACATAACATTCTGCAACTCAAGAATCGAAAATAAATTCCAAATAGCTTTAACATATTATACAGTACTTAAACGTGTAGAACGCTAAGTATTTACAAATCCTGCAGAAAACACAACCTGATGCCTGACAACAACAACAACAACAACAGCAACAACAATGGAAAATGAGAGTCTCTTGTGCGCGTTTGTTCATGTGATTCCATAATCAAACACTAGACTGAAATACCGACCAACAAGCATCATGGGTTCTTAGGTACACCATCCTCTAGGTACAATACTCTCCCCCTGCACATATAGAGTACCCCACACTTCTCATTGTTTAGGGTCAACTGACACTGTTCGCAGATGCAAATATCTTGTATGAATCACTTTGCAGTTTGCTTTGATCTCCTGATAACTTTACCAGATGGTAACCGACACCATCATCTGCAAAGAATTTAAGAATTCTAATCAGATTGGATCCTCAATCGTTTACTTTTATCAAGAATAGCAAATGACCCAGAACACTTTCGTGTGCAACCCGAGACATCACTTCGGCTAGTTACACGACTTCCGCCAGTTAGTACGATTGTGACCTTTCTGACAAGAAATCACGAATCCAGTCGCACAATTGAGACGATACTCCGTAGACACACAATTTGATTAGAAGCCTCTTGTGAGGAATTGTGTCAAAATCCTTTTCGAAACCTAGCAATATGTAATCAACTAGGGATCCCCTGTCAATAGCACTCATTACTTCGCGTGAATAAAGAAATAGTTGTTTTCGCCAGAATGATATTTTCTGAATCCGTGCTGCCTACATGTCAAAAGATCGTTATCATCTACATATTTCATAACGTTCTAACACAGTATATATTCCAAAGTTCTACTGCACACTTGATGTCATCGATATGAGTCTATAATTCAGGAGATAACTTCCATTTCTCTTCCTGTGTATTCGTGTGATCTGTGCAGCTTTCCATTCTTTAGGAACGGGTCGCTCGTTGTGTGAGCGATTGTATATGATGCCTATAAAGGAAGGAATTTCATCACGATACTGTGAAAGGAACCAAATTGGTACACTAACTGGGCCAGAAGAATTGTCTTTATTGAGTGACTTAAGTTGCTTCTCTGCGCTAGTAGTGTCTGTTTCTAAGTTACTCACGTTGGCAATTGTTCCTAATTTGAATGATGAAAATTTGCTATATTTTCTTTGGTGAAGGAATTTCGGAAAACCATGTTTAGGAATTCTGCTTTGCTGGCGCTGTTATCGGTAATAGTACCACTGCTATCGCACAGTGAAGATATTCGCTTGTCTTGCTGCTGGTGTGCTTTACGTTCAAACAAATCTCTTTGGATTTTTTGCCCGATTTCAAGACAGGGCGTTAAATCCTTTCTTCCTTCCTTCCTTCCTTTCTTGAGACAGGATTTCGCTGTGGAAATTGTTAGAAGCGTTTCGCATTGAAGTGGGAGTTGCTTTTCATGCTTCAGTATAAAGTCACCAGTCTTGGCATTCTTTTCAATTTTGCATGCTTTTTTCATTATTGCTGCAATGGTGTTCTGACCTATTTTGTGTACCATAAGCCGTTATTTCCGTCTCTTATTAATTAAAAATATTTTTCACCGGCATAGTATATTTGTCTGTTGCGTGAGGAACAGGAGCCACGTCTGACCATGCTTTGTTCTCTGTTTTGTGGTCGTAGAATCATGTGGTCAGGCAACGAGCTTGGTAAAAATTAGTGTGTTCCTTTCTCTGCACGTAGAAAAGGAGCTCATTGTTTCATTCAGAAAACTTCCCTAGAAGGGGGATACAACATTACATTGGACAGATGCTTTTGGACCTAGCCCTCCGATTGGCGGGGGAAAGTGTACGAAATTATGACACCGGACTCTGGAGTGGAGAAGCCAGGGAGTCATATAGGATGACGTAGTAGGCGCTCCTGTAGTGATGTTTTTTGGAGTATTGGCTTTCTTTAAGCACTTTTAGCACTCGCTCCGGACTCAGAAAATTTCCCGCTGATAAGCTGCAGAGGCAGAAGGACTTCTGAGCCAACGGATAACCTGTCATCACGCAGTCGATGTCTGAGGCTCATCCAGTTATGGAAACACATCTTGCAGCTGCAGTTTCCGGCACACAGTTATTAAGGTTTATTTATTTCAAAATGGCTCTGAGCACTATGGGACTTAACATCTGAGATTATCAGTCCCCTAGAACTTAGAACTACTTAATCCTAACTAACCTAAGGACATCACAAACATCCATGCCCGAGGCAGGATGCGAACCTGCGACCGCAGCGGTCGCGCGGTTTCAGACTGTAGTACCTAGAACCGCTTGGCCACGCCGACCAGCGGTTTATTCATTTATTTATTTAGCGTTACACAAGCACACATTATTTTCTTTACAAGACATATACAAATATTTAACACGTAGAAAATAAAATCACGAATATAAGCTGATTAAATTTACAATATTTAGAGAGCACAGAAGGTGACTGGCTTATGTCCGATTGCTGAACATACGCAGTTGACGTCTTAGTTGTTAACAGGAACTCCTCTGGATCACCAGGTAAGGATCGATGTGGCCACGTATGTATTACAATATGTGATCAGAAGTATCAGGACACCCCCAAAAACATACGATTTTCATAACAGGAGCATTGTGCTGCCACCTACTGCCAGGTACTGTATATCAGCGACCTCAGTAATCACTAGACATCGTGAGAGTGCAGAATATGGCGCTCCGCGGAACTCACGGACTTCGAAGTGGTCAGGTGATATGGTGTCAGTTGTGTCATACCTCTCTACGCCGCAGGTTCGAATCCTGCCTCGGGCATGGATGTGTGTGATGTGCTTAGGTTAGTTAGGTTTAAGTAGTTCTAAGTTCTAGGGAACTGATGACCTCAGAAGTTTAGTCCCATAGTGCTCAGAACCATTTATAACCTCTCTACGCGAGATTTCCACATTCCTAAACTTCCCTATGTCCACTGTTTCCGATGTGATAGTGAAGTGGAAACGTGAAGAGACACGTAGAGCACAAAAGCGTACAGCCCGACCTCGTCTGTTGACTGACAGAGACCGCCGACAGTTGAAGAGGGCCATAATGTGTCTATCCAGACCATCACACAGGAATTGCAAACTGCATCAGGATCCACTGCAAGTACTAAGACAGGTAGGTGGGAGATGAGAATACTTGGATTTCATGGTCGAATGGCTGCTCATAAGCCACACATCACGCCGATAAATGCCAAACAATGCCTCGCTTGGTGTAAGGAGTGAAAACATTGACGATTGAACAGGGCAAAACGTTGTGTGGAGTGACGAATCACGGTACAGAATGTGACGATCCTGTGGCAGGGTGTGGGTATGGCGAATCCCAGTTGAACGTCATCTGCCAGCGTGTGTAATGCCAACAGTAAAATTCAGAGGCGGTGATGTTCTGGTGTTGGCGTGTTTTTCATGGAGGGGGCTTGCAACCCTTCTTGTTTCGCGATGCACTATCACAGCACAGGTCTACACTGATGTTTTAATCATATTCTTGCTTCCCACTGTTGAAGAGCAATTCGGGGATGGCGACTGCGTCTTTCAGCACTATCGAGCACCTGTTCTTCATGCACGATCTGTGGCGCAGTCGTTACACGACAATAACATCCCTGTAATGGACTGGCCTGCACAGCGTCCTGGCCTGAATCCTACAGAACAACTGTGGGATGTTTTGGAATGCCGATTTCGTGCCAGGCCTCAACGACCGACATCGATACCTCTCCTCAGTGCAGCACTCCGCGAAGAAAGATCTGCCATTCCCCAAGAAACCTTCCAGCACCTGACTGAACGTATGCCTGCGAGAGTGGAAGCTGTCATCAAGGCTAAGGGTGGGCCAACACCATACTGAATTCCAGCATTACCGATGGAGGGCGCCACGAACTTTCAAGTCATTTTCAGCCAGATGTCCGGATACTTTTAATGACATAGTGTGTGTGCTGTACAGTTTGTCGTTCTGAACCACAATCACAGTTGAGCAATGTTGTTAATCTCGATTTTTACATCGAGTCAGCACATCTTACACTATTAGCCCACATTCTACAGAGTACAGATCTTGCAATGCCCTTCACACCCTGGAGGCCTGGTCGAGGTGCAGGGTATCTTCATCTGTTTTTGGGTGGCATTGCTCCACCATATTTCTGTCTGTTGTTGCTCCGTTGTCCACGAGAGATTTTGCGCTTTATGGAGTGGGTGACGGGAGCGAATCTGTTTTCACTGAGTACGGGTCTCTCCTCATGTACAGGGAGGTAAGGATCACAAGCTATTTTTGTAGGCTCCCGCTTGACAGCAGCTTCAAGGCGCAGAATTGGGGAGCTATATTGCTGAGAATTGGCAGCCGGTAAGTTAGGATACTTCTGATTGTTACTGAGGTGATGCACACAGTCTGGTTGGCTGCGTATCGACGAGCTTGGTCTGAAGTGTAATGTTCTGCCAGAGGGTGCACCAGCCCGACAGCTGACGTCCACAGCGTTGGAGCTGATGATTGTCACAGAGTTTCTGCAAGATGTTGTTCCTTGACTTCATCTTAGGGGCAGTTTTCAGCAAGTGGTCTTTGAAGCTGAGCGTCCTGTCAAGAGTAATTCCCAGATAACGCTAAGTTTTTGTTACGACAAAATCGTTTCCCTTCAAAATACACCTTTATTTCCTTGTTTGCGGGCTTGTTGTTAAGGCGGAAGCTGGTGACTTCTGTTTTGACAGCATTCGCCTCCAGTTACGGAAGTATTGACAACAATTTGTAGATCTTCAGTCAAGACAGATTCAGTAGTGCCCACGTCTTTGTAAGTCGTAACTAGAGCCCATTCGCCAGCATATCCACATTTCCTTGATGTTGTCTTCGGCATGTCTGATATATAATAGTGACAGAAGTGAGGCTAGCACTGATCGGTAAGATGTATCTGCGGCGCACTGCTTCGAGACTTTGCTGAAGTTTAAGAGTAATGTAAAGGGTTGCATGGCTATCCAGTGTGCTATTACGAAAATATGGTGTCTGGGTCTATGTATAACATTGTGGTCTGACTTGTATAGCTACTGACACAACTTATTACTAATGGTAAATTCTGTGGCTGCCCTTCAAATCCAGAGTAGTATTATCCATTTGTTCACCCTTTACCACTATCGCCTTGCCTCCATTGTATTGCATTAATTAACTGTATCAATGTTCTCGTGTGGTATGCTCCTACTCTTCTGTCAGGATTCGTCATGTCAAATCACCGTACGTTGTTGATCTCACGTACCTTGAATTTAATTTAGCTATTTAGAACTTCGATCCCATTTCATGTTCGGTAACATACACTACTGGCCATTAAAATTGCTACCCCAAGAAGAAATGGACAAATATATTATATTGAAACTGACATGTGATTACATTTTCACGCAATTTGGGTGCATAGATCCTGAGAAATCAGTACCCAGAACAATCTCCTCTGGTCGCAATAACGGCCTTGATACGACTGGGCATTGAGTCAAACAGCCTGGATGGCGTGTATAGGTATAGCTGCCCATGCAGCTTCAACACGATACCACAGTTCATCAAGAGTAGTGACTAGCGTATTGTGACGAGCCAGTTGCTCGGCCACCATTTCAGTTGGTGAGAGATCTGGAGAATGTGCTGGCCAGGGCAGCAGTCGAACATTTTCTGTATCCAGAAAGGCCCGAACAGGACCTGCAACATGCGTTCGTGCATTATCCTGCTGAAATGTAGGGTTTCGCAGGGATAGAATGAAGGGTAGAGCCACGGATCGTAACACATCTGAAATGTAACGACCACTGTTCAAAGTGCCGTCAATGCGAACAAGAGGTGACCGAGACGTGTAACCAATGGCATCCCATACCATCATGTCGGGTGATACGCCAGTATGACGATGACGAATACACGCTTCCAATGTGCGTTCACAGCGATGTCGCCAAAGACGGATGCGACCATCGTGATGCTGTAAACAGAACCTGGATTCATCCGAAAAAACGACGTTTTGCCATTCGTCCACCCAAGTTCGTCGTTGAGTACACCATCGCAGGCGCTGCTGTCTGTGATGCAGTGTCGAGGGTAACCGCAGCCATGTTCTCCGAGCTGATAGTCCATGCTGCTGCAAACGTCGTCGAACCGTTCGTGCAGATGGTAGTTGTCTTCCATACGTCCCCGTCTGTTGACTCAGGGATCGGGCGGTGGCTGCACGATTCGTTACAGCCATGCGGATAAGATGCCTGTTACCTCGATTGCTAGTGATACGAGGCCGTTGGGATCCAGCACGGCGTTCCGTATTACCCTCATGAACCCACCGGTTCCATATTCTGCTAACAGTCATTGGATCTCGACCAACGCGAGCAGTAATGCGATACGATAAACCGCAATCGCTATAGGCTACAATCCTACCTTTATCAAAGTCGAAAACGTGATGGTATGTATTTCTCCTCCTTACACGAGGCATCACCACAACGTTTCACCAGCAACGCCGTTCAACTGCTGTTTGTGTATGAGAAATCAGTTGGAAACTTTCCTCATATCAGCACGTTGTAGGTGTCGCCACCGGCTCCAACCTTGTGTGAATGCTCTGAAAAGCAAATCATTTGCATATCACAGCATCTTCTTCTTGTCGGTTAAATTTCGCGTCTGTAGCACGTCATCTTCGTGGTGTAGCAATTTTAATGGCCAGTGGTGTAGATGGAGGTACGGACACAATAACCCAATTTCTTGTAACCATTTTTATTTCATTTAAACAATTAATTTTCGTTTAAATAATTATCATTTCCCATGCATAGCAATTTTGATAAGCAGTTGTGTTCATGGAAGCTGACTGTCTCGTAAGTCCAGGTGGAGCGAATACTTTCCATCGAACCGTGGCTCGGAGCTCGGTGGTTCACTTCCTAGGTATAATTTAACTTGCTCCATTAATGGTGTTTAAATTTTGTGAGATGCTTTGCTGTTAATGTTTCGCAAACACTTTACAGTATTTAGCATTACTTGCTTCATTTTGCTAGGGATGATAATGTCTGTAACTTTAGGTGTGTTGAATATCGCTAAATTTTTCTTAACTATTCCAGTTTCCAGTACTGATAGATATACATCGATATTAATATAGTTTATTTACTTTGTGACGCGTATAATCAAATTCAGAATGCTTAGATGAGGAGACATCATTTAATTCGACAAAGACCTAAGATATTTCTAAGTATTTATGGTTCGATATCCTTATACAAAAAAAAGTTTGCAATTTAGGCTGATATCTGTGGAAAAAGCAGATAACATATTTATGAATAGAAAATACTTAAAACTGTGATGCTGCAATTGTTTGCATTCACGTTTTCGTTTATTATGTCACTATTAAAGCTCGTTTATACAATTTCATTGGTGAAAATTGACTAAATCAGTTTTATGGTTCTATCTAATTTCCAGGTGGCCTCTGAAAGTTTTCTATCTGAATGGATGAACAGTTTCTTTTGTCCTGGTAGCAGTTACTGGTTTGGCTTACTTGTTTAGAAGAAAAAAGGAAGATTAAGGTCTAACGTCCCGTCGACATGGAGACCATTAAAGATGGAGCACAAGCTTGCATTCTATCAAGGATGGGGAAGGAAATTAGCCGTGGCCTCTCAATGGAACCATCCCGGGATTTGCTTAGGGGATTTAGGGAAATCATAGAAAAACCTAACTCGGGATGGTCGTCGTGGTTTCGAAACGCCCTCCTTCCGAATGCGAGTCCTATGCTAACCACTGCACGACACCGTTCGGTTTCTGTTTGGGTGATATACCAAATGTATACCTTTCATGCATATATACTAAGCGTCATAAGTGTTAACGTAATTTTGTAGATTCCACAGCATGAGGGGAAATGAAATAATATATGTCCCTTACATAAACACAAAGAATGTTGTGTTCATTCTTATTTGTCATTGTGTATCTGCATAATTCATAGAGTCAATGAATAAAAATATTCACATTATAAATGTCTGTGAAGAAATTTCCAAACATTTATATGTCTCCTGTAAATTCGAGGCCTAAGAATTCCTCAACCCAAGCAAAATGACGCTAAGAAGACTGTACACTGCCTTGCAAATGTGGATCAACAATGTATGACAATAATGAGCTACTTAAGGTTGCCAGAGTGTTTCCGAAACGCCACGTGTTAACTCAGTCAATGAACGATAACAGAAGCGGCGAATTGATAATTGATCGGAAGTTGATTCATACTATGTCAAGTTGACCAGTAGTTACCATAAAAATTCGTACGATCGGTTTCGGCGTATGAAGTACCATCCTCAGATGTGACATAACTACGAATAATTTCGCCATATTCTGTAACGCCATGAGATATCGTACATCATCTGTCAGTAAAATATCCACACATGATGTCATGACATGGTGAATGAGACTGAAATTTAAGTACTGTTGTTTGCCCTTTATACAGGGCCTAGGATTGAGAGGTAGAGGGGGGGGGATAAATATATAGAAGAGGAGAGGCGGAAAATGGCACACTCCATATCCATTTATTTTTTCTATATGTAAATCTTAAAAGAAATACTTTTTAAAACACAGTGTGCGTAAAAAAAAATAAAAGTTGAAAAAATTAATACAAGATTACGGAACACATACGCGCCTAGACAGTGGCTGTTCGTACAGTCATTAAGCACATAGATCTTTTACGTCTAAGCTAACGCCGTAAGTTAAATTCTGTTAAAATGTGTCAGACCAAAGGAATCAAGTCATAACTGATCACCTTAGAAGTGCGGGTATCGAGTGTGCTTCAGAAGTGATGGTCAGTATTTAGGGATATGACAGGAATAATCATTCGAAACAAAAAAAGTCAAGTAAACATGGGCTCTAAAACGCATACCTTAGAGCTATGAGCATTCTTGATCTTCGATACTGTGAAACAAATCACTTCTACTGCGAGCTCTTCGCTTTCCATGTTTTGGGAAGTGGTAGTATGGACCAAAACAAGAAAAAAAAATGTTCAGTACACGTGTGGTGTAAAATGCATACTTTGAGAGTTTCTGGCACTTTTTCATCTTCGCTACTTTGAAAGGCAACTCTTCTAATGAACAAGTGCTCATAAATTTTAAGAGCACATGTTTATTGGACTTTTTTCTTATTTTGGTACATACTATCAAAATATGGAAAGCAAAGACCTTCTGTAGAGGAGATTTGTTTCTCAGTATCGAAGCTCAAGAGTTGCTTATGCCTCTTTAGGTGTGCGCTTTAGCGCTCTGATTTACTTGACTTTTTTGTTTCGAATGATCATTCTTGTCATATCCCTCAATACTGAGCATTACTTATGAAACACCCTGTATACCTACTGCCTGACAAGAAAAGTTGAGCAGCCAGAACAGAAAGCGTGATCCGATGTCAGTGAAACTTGGTACACATACACACCGTCAGAGGCTATGCAAATCTCTGTGACAGGCAGAACGACCACCCCTGCCGAGTGTATAAATATTGTTCATGCTCAGTGTTGTTTCCAGGTCTGGTAGGCTATATAAGAGGCGTGAGCAGCGTCAGATGTCGAGAGATCACTGTGAAGGTCAAGAAGATCCCACGTACTTGTCTGAGACAGCTTTATCAGCAAGTGATAATATGAAAGTGGCCTCATTGTGGGTCTCCATTTGGCCAGAGTCGTACAGTATCCAGGTCTGTAGGAAATCTGAATGTGACTAAGCCATGATGCGGCTCGCGTTGGTACTGTTTGTAGGTTTCCGCCCTCTGTTGGAGGCCAGATGTATCGTTTAGTTGGCATTGTTGCGGTTGTTTGTCTTCTACTCGTGTTGACTGGCGCCACTCGGTTAAGCAAGCGTTGCCTGTCCGCTGGTGGCAGCAGCGGCGGTTATTAGTAACTGTTGCCCCATGTTTGGGGCGACGTCGTTGTTTTCCGGGTCATGTGAGTGGGCAGTTCGGTTGGGGACTCAAGAGGAGCCAGGTCCGCGCTGTGCCAGAACATGCAGGGACCGCTGGCGGCACGCATGGACTGCTGGGCAGAAGGGCTGTGGTCACGAGGGTGCACGACCTCGTCGTAAACCGGATCCAGCAAGCTTTAAGACCAGTGCATTTCAATCCAAGTAGAGAAACCTCCACCATTGTGATATCTCGCGATTCTCCAGTGACTGGGGTTCGTGTTGCTGCTCGTAGTGTCACCGAGGCGAAGAGTAGCGAGTGGAGGGCTTTGGGAAGACGGACCTGGTTAGCTTTCCTCGACTTATTATTATTATTATTATTATTATTATTATAACGATTGTTCCCCTTTAGGAGAGCGATTGAACTTGAATTCATAATTTCATCTTCGGATGTTTTTCTTCTTTGCTTCCCAAAACCTCCTCATCCTCTCAGAATGCTCCTTCTTCCGTTCCTCTGTCCATTTTTTACCAGGCTGACGCGATGTTCTTTCCCCAAACTTCACACTTGCGATTTTATGCCGGCACTCGGTGCGATCTTCGAGATTTTTTATGTTGATCTGCTGTAGATCCCTCTGGACTTCTTTCAGCCACTCTGTGCCACATTTACTCCTTGTTATAATATTGAATAATTTCTTTGCTGTTCTGGAGTCTTCCATCCTGTAGATGTGTGTATAAAATTTGGCTCGGCGCTTTCTGATTTCATCTGTTACTATGATGATCTTTCTATAGAGCTCGTTTTGTGGTCTCTTCATCCAAATGCCATTTTTGTTGATTGGACCGTAAATCTTCCTGAGAATTTTTCTTTCCTGCTTTTCTATTTCCTTAATTTTAGAATGACCGTCAATCACCATTGTTTCAGCTGCATAGATTGCTTCTGGAAGAATCACTGTTGTATAGTGCCTTAATTTTGCGTCTGTCGAAATGCACTTCTTGTTGTAATGCGTCCATGTTAGCTTGTAGGCTTTCTGGAGCTTGGTGATTCTTTGTTCATTGGCAATTCGGTTTAATCCTGAGGACTCTATAGTTTCACCGGGGTATTTAAAATGGCAGACTTGTGCAATTTTACCATATTTTGTTATTAAAGGGGATTTATTTTCTGGCTGCCTTTCCATATATTGGGTTTTTTCATAAGATATCTGTAGTCCGGTTTTTTGTGAAATTTCATGTAGTTTTTCCACTGCATGAATCGCTTCTGTTCTGTTATTGGTGATAATTGCAATATCGTCAGCGAAAGCAAGGCACTTGACTTTAATTCGGTTCTCGTTCTTGATACCAATTTGGATACCCTTTACGTGAGGTTCCCATTCCCTGATTATTTTTTCTAGAACAATATTGAAAAGGATTGGGGATAGTCCGTCCCCCTGTCGGACTCCAGATTTGATTTCGAAAGGTTCTGATACTTCGCCCATGAATTTCACTTTGGCCGTTGTTCCTGTAAGTGTCTGTTCTGTGATTTTTCGTGTCTTTCGGTCGATCCCAAATTCTTCCATGATTTTAAACAGGGTTCCACGGTCCACTGAATCATATGCTTTTCTGAAGTCGATTAATGTAACTACGGTGTTTCTGCATTTCCTCATTTGTAATATTGTCTTTAAGCACCAGATCTGTTCCGCACATGACCGTCCTTTTCTGAATCCGGCCTGGTATTCACCAATTAGTGAATCTGCTTGGGATTCTATCCTGTTTAAAAGCGCTTTGGAAAGGATTTTGTAAGCGACTGGGAGCAGGGAAATTCCTCTGTAATTGTTCATGTCTGTCTTGTCGCCCTTTTTGTGTAGCGGGTGAATTAGAGCGCATTTCCAGTCCTCTGGTATCTGCTCCGTTATCCATATATCTGATATTATATGGTGTAATTTCTGCATAAGTATAAGATCGTTTAGTTTCCAGAACTCAGCAATGATCCCATTTTCTCCTGGTGCTTTGTTATTTTTCAAGTGCTTGACTATCTCCATAATTTCTTCAAGATCCGGGGCATGTGAGTCTGGGTGTGTGAATACTGGAGAAGAGAAGACAAGTTTTTCTTGGGGTGGTTCGCAGTTGAGGAGTTAGTTCAGTGTAACGCTCCTTCAGTCCACGCCTTCTACGGTTATAATCTGCCTCAGTACCCTTTAAGGAACTTCTTATTACTATTTACTGGGTAATTTTACTTGCCTGGTGGCCGCTAACGCCCCAGTTAACTGCCCAGGTGGTGAGTGTATGTAACGGAAGTGTACATTTCCTCGCCTTGCCGCTGCTGTCCCGTAAGGCGTGTAGTTTTGAAAGCTTTCTGCATTGTATGCCGCTTGGTGATTCTTCTACTCTGGTGGCAGTCATTCCTTTCTCGTTCCGGGCACTCGAAGCACATTATTCTGGGGACGTAGAGCAGACCGCCGGTTCCGGCTTTGGCGTATTGTTCCTTCGTTGCTTTTGGTTTATCAGATGTCAGGTAGGTTCAGCAAGATTATCATTAGTCATTCGTTAGACTGCCACTTGCCTGAGTTACCATCTTGTGAAGTAAATGCAACTCTTGGCTGCTTATCTCATCGCTCGCGAAAGTGTTTGTTGCCGGACCTTCTCAGAGGTCGATTCCTGGAGCACCTTTTGTGGCCCCTCGATTCTTGTAAGATATGTGTGTTCTGAAAGGAGGTCTGGCGGCCATTAGTTCAGTGTAACGCTCCTTCAGTCCACGCCTTCCACGGTTATAATCTGCCTCAGTACCCTTTAAAGAACTTATGTACTGGTCCTTGTGTTTTATTATTATATTATTTATTACAATACCTACATTAAAGGTTATATATATCTAGTTAATAGTTCAGGTCACCTTCTGGAATAAATATAGCTGTTAAGATGTTAAGGGTTGTGTAACAAAGTTTACCATCATCTTATTTCATCCGTTTGGTGATCAGTTGCTTGTTTTTTTTTAATTAACCTTTGCTACTGTATTTGCTGTTTTACAACAGGTTTCTAAATTTGTTATATTATTGCCGTTCCTGGCGCGTAAGGCCTTCAGCCATGATTGTGGTCATTAATCTTAAAATTCTAATTTGGTATTTGTATTTTGGGAGTAAGTCTTAAAACCCTATTTACTGCCACTCCAGGCGTCTGATGCCATTTGCTGTGTTGGTGGCGAGTTGCCTTTAATATTTCAATACCTGTAATTTGTAAGTTGCAGCGACTTTTAAACAATTCTTAATTTATTGCCATTCCCGGCGTGTAAGGCCTTCTGCCCAGATCACAGTGACTTGCTTTTAAAATATTATCTGGAACATCTGTATTTAATCGTGATTTGCTAAATTGTAACTCACTAAAAACACTATTATTTGCACACTTGTTATTCCTTCATTAATAACGTGTGGTATTTTTATTTATTGTTGAGTCTGGAATTACTGGTTTAAAATAAATTGTGTGTAACTGTAAAAGGCAACCAATAGTAACTGATTACGGCCCCGTCCACAATCGTAACCGAATGCTGCCTTCCCTTGACTACCAGGTTTCAGTGACGGTGAATCCTATATCGGAGTGCATGGGACCGTGGGGGCAGGGACCCTAGCTGTCAAGGTTCCGGTTGACCACATCGGAGCTTCGCATCCTCTTCACGTCTGGACTGGCCGTCCGAAAACAAGCAATGTACTCCCTCCAACACACTGTGTCATCCCGCGCCATTGGTCTTAGATTAGTAGCAGCCAGACTAGGAAATCACCGTTCCATACGTAGTTCTCCTGTTAACACAAAATGAGAACGAACGCTGTACTTGGAGTGGTCTCGCGATAGGGAAGCATAGCTGTTGATGAACGATGTCGCATTGTGTTCAGCGATGATACGCGGTTCTGCACTACCTCGGATGAGTATTGCCGGCGATTATGGCAGCGTCCTGGTGAGAAATCCCATTCTTCCTGTAGTCTGGAGAGGCACGGTGGCGTTACTCCTGGAGTCAAGGTGTGGGAAGCCATTGGCTAACGGCTGGTACCGATTGAGGGAACTCTCATGGGACAAATGTAAGCCACGAACATCCTGCGTCCTCACGTACTGCCTTTAATGTGGAGTGTCGTGGTGACATTTTTCAACAGGACAATGCTTGTCAGCATATACCACGTGTCTCTACGAACTATTTGCGTAAGGTTGATGTACTGCCGTAGCCAGCAAGATCCCCAGATATGTCCTTTGAAGAACATGTGTAGGACCAACTAGGCCTTCAACTCCCACTGGGAGTATCTATGATGTCAAGCAACTATTACAACAGTTTTGGCCAACTTGCCTTAGAAGAGGATGCAACAGCTTTATGACAACCTTCGCGACCGAATCATTACACCAAGCGAGGTGGCGCAGTGGTTGGACACTGGACTCGCATTCGGGAGGACGACGGTTCATCCTGATTTTGCTTTTCCGTGATTTCCCTTAACCACTCCAGGCAAATGCCGGAATGATTCCTCGGCACGGCCGACGTCCTTCCTCATGCTTCCCTAATCCGATGAGACCGATGACCACGCTGTCTGGTCTCCTTCCCCAGACAACCAACCAACCAACCGAATCAGTACATGCGTCTAGGCCAGACAGGGGCCAGTGTGAGTCACACTAACAAGTGGCCTCATACTGTCAACTACTTTGCAAATGTGACAAGATTTTGTAATCGCTGATAAAACGTCAACCACGCACACACACACACACACACACACACACACACACACACACACACACACAGCCCACAAAGCTACATTTTGTTTCCTCTTCCCCGTTCTGGATGATTCATTTTTTTGTGAGACAGAGTATATGTACACAGATAGCCATAACTTTATGATCGCTGACCTCCGAGACGTTGGATACCGCTTCGTGGCGCTGCGGGCACGTGACGCGGTAACTAAAGAATCTAAGCGGAGAAGACATGGACGGTGGATCACCCTAGCGAAGATATGGGCCGCAAATGGAAAATTCCATTGAGATAAGCGACTTTGACAAAGGGCAGATTATTATTACGCTGAGCCTGTGAACGAGTATCCGGAAACGGCGAAGCTGATCGACTGTTAATACGCTACTGTCGTGAGCGTCTACGGGAAGAGGTAGGACACTGATCCTACCACTAGGCGATAAATGGTTAGACGTCCCCACGACTCTTCACTGAACGTGGATATCAGAGGCTTGTCTGCTCTGTAAAGGATAGATGGTGGTCTGTGGCATCTCTGCCGAAAGAGTACTATGCAAATGCACAGACAAGTGTTTCGGAGAACACCGTTCATCGTACATTGTTGAACAAGGAGCTCCGCAGCATACTCCCATGCGTGTTCACCCAGCGACATCGTCAATAACGTTTGCAGTCCGCTCGAGACATCGGGATTCGACTGTCAATCAATGGAAACGTGTCGCATCTGCGGGTGAATCACGTTTTTGCTACACTAGGTTGATGGTCATTTCCACAACCACCGTCATCGATGTGAACGGCGGCTCGAAACTTGCAGCGCGCCACGAACGCACGCTGGTGGTACCAGTAGTATGCTACGAGAGACATTTTCCTGCGCTTGCGTGGAAACTGTGGTAGTAATCGAAGACACGCTGACAGCTGCGAACCTCCTGCATCAGTTCATACTTGATGTCTTTCCCGATGGAGATGTCATCTTTCAGCAGTACAATTTTCCGTGTCTCGGAGCCAGTACTGTGCTAGGGTGGTTTCAGGAACATTATAGTGAATTCACGTTCATGTCTCGGAGACCAAATTCCCATGATGTAAATCCTATGGAGCCCATGTGTGTCGCCATCGGGCGCCATGACCACGTACGCAAAACAGCGGCCAGCTATTTACGCAGATTACATGACCTGTGTCTACACACCTGATGCCACATATACCTCCACAAGCCTACCAACAAACTGTCGGATCCCTGATACGCAGAATCAGTGATGTATGTCGTCCCACAGACGGACAAACAAGATACTAAGCAGGTGGTGATAATGTTTTGGCTCATCAGTGAAAAAAAAAATTATTTTGAAACCATAACATACATTTCTAGCATGTGGCTTTGAGAGAATAACTACAGGATGAGAAAAGTCATTATTGATTACCGATTGTACAAGCAACCTTCCATTTCTTCGTTTCTTGGGTCCTTTGTCCCGCGTCACGCGAGGTCGACCGTGTTACTATTGATTTGGCAGTTTTAGTTGCAGAGGGTGGCCGGATGTCCTTCCTGCCGCCACCCCGAACCCCCCGGAACGGAATTAGTGTATCCCAGCTGTCTGCATGTAGTGTAAGCCATGGAATAGTGCGAACGTTTTCAATTGTCTGCCAGCCGCTGCGGGCGAGCGGTTCTAGGCGCTTCAGTCCGGAACTGCGCTGCTGCTACCGTCGCAGGTTCGAATCCTGCCTCGTGCATGGATGTGTGTGATGTTGGTTAGGTTTAAGTAGTTCTAGGAGACTGATGACCTCAGATGTTAAGTCCCATAGTGCTTAGAGCCATTTCAAACATTCAATTGTCTGCGAGTCGTGTAACTGAGGCGGAACATGGGTACCAGCCCTGTATTCACCTATCGGGATGTGGAAAACCGCCTAAAAACCGCAGCCAGCCCGGCCGGCATACCGGCCCTCGTCGGTAATCCGCTGGGCGGATTCGATCCGGGGCCGGCGCCCCTACCCGAGTCCAGGAAGCAGCGCATTAACGGTCTCGGCTACCCTGGCGGGTCCAATTGTACAAGCAACTTCTATGATGAAATTGTAAAGTTTGATATATTTGCTAAAACTGTTAAAATTTGAGTTCCTAAAAAGTTTGTTTTGGTATGATAAGACCGACGGCAAGATAAAGACATGAAAGAGACGACATACAGTATCTGACTGCACAACGGAATGTGTGCTGCGTAAAAGCGTGCAAGCCATCGCGGTGAACGCAAGCAGTTGGTTCAACAGCGGTTAACCTTTCGGGCTCTTAATTCCTTATCGCTCCTGCCGCGCCGTACGCTTAATTGCTACGTCATATTACGCGACTCCACTTGCATAAAAGCGACCCGAAATGCTCTCGTAAAGCAATCTGTGATAAACATGATAGCAGACAACACCGAATGTTATGAGCAAATGTGACTTCATGAAGAAAATAAACTGCTGACGGGATCTAATACAGTGCTTCTCAAAAACATTCATCCAATTTCACAAGGCTATATCTTCTGTCTGAATTCAGGTAGAAATTTGGGACGAATTTTAACTTACGTGTAGGATTACACTTTGAAAAGAAAACAAAAAAAAAAAAAACGACGACTACTGATTTTACAAGACTGTTATGTGTTTTCCATGCAAGCTTATACAATATTTAAAGCTGAACAGCGAGAAAACTGTTTTTTGTTCTTCTGATTTTTGTTAATTTCTAACTAGCTTTCGGCTTATTAGGCCATCTTCAGGAAACAACTGACGAGTTCTTACGTAACCAAACATTATAAGCAAAATGGTTCAAATGGCCCTGAGCACTATGGGACTTAACTTCTGAGGTCATCAGTCCCCTAGAACTTAGAACTACTTATACCTAACTAACCTAAGTACATCACACACATCCATGCCCGAGGCAGGATTCGAATCTGCGACCGTAGCGGTCGCGCGGTTCCAGACTGTAGCGCCTAGAACCGCTCGGCCACTTCGGATGGACTTGCAGAGAATTTTGTGCACCAGACGTGTATTTTAGCGTTCAAAATCACATTTACGCAATGGACAATATTAAACACTATAAATATTAAAATACACATTATTAGAGTATTACAGATTATATGGTCACGATGCTACAATTTGTAAGTCGTGGCGTTAGACAGTTGTCAACTAACGTCACGATCTCAAAGACAACAGCATCATGACTATATAATCAGTAAAACTGTAAGAGTGTGTATTTTGATATTTATTGTGTTTAATATTGTCCACTGCATAACTTGTAATTTACAATATTAAAAAACACGTGTGGTGCACAACATAAATGAAGACAGTTTCTCAGTCAAAGGCACCAGTTCACAAACTTTAGCATTATAGCCAAATAACCTGTAAATTCTAATGCTGTGTGCTTTCATTATTTATTGCGTTTAATATAGTCCATTGCGTAAAATGTGATTTACAACGTTAAAAAAACAAGTTTAGTGTACAACATCTTGTGCAAGTGGATTGTGTCTTTGCCCGCCAGGGTGGCCGAGCGGTTCTAGGCGCTACAGTCTGGAACCGCGGGACCGCTACGGTCGGAGGTTCGAATTTTGCCTCGGGCATGGGTGTGTGTGTTGTCCTTAGGTTAGTTAGGTATAAGTAGTTCTAAGTTCTAGAGGATTGATGATCTCAGATGTTACGTCCCATAGCGGTCAGAGCCATTTGAACCATTTGATTGTGTCTTTGCTTACAAAGTTTGGTTACTTAAAAATTAGTGTCCCTTGCACTAGTCAGTTGTTTCCTGGACATGGCCCAATAAGCGAAAAACTAGTTAGAAATAAGCAAAAATCAGTTGAACAAAAGCAGTTTACTTATTATTCAGCCTTAAATATCGAACTGTTAGGCAGAAATTACGGAAGAAGCCATTAATATCTTCAAACTTGTTTTGTATCCAACGGCACATTTCCGGACGTGAGTTCCTTATCAAAACTTTATCTGCTAAGTCTTCTTTACAGCCCCAAGAAGTCTGTAATAGGAATTGTGAAACCCCCTGTACATATTATAACATGTAGTGATGTAACTGAAGTCGCTACCCTTCCGTGGAGTCACCTTTGCGTTTTCTTCGCACGGGTAGGTGGAGCGCACTCAGATCTAGCTCCAAGAATAAACCTCCGACAGGAACTAAGATCGTACTCCAGCGCTCCAAATGAAAGAAATGCCGGCTATTCCGTGACATCGGAGCTCTGACAGTGGGTGAGGAACAGCAAGCGATCACGCGGGTAATCAATGTGTCGACCGGTTGTCGTCGCCTGTCGTACTGCCCCTGTTCTGCCACGTAGATAAGAGAACCGACATCCCTGATAACAGCAACATCGCCGTTTATCTCTCTGCTCTTCGGCCTGTAGCAGGCGGCCACAACCGACGAGACCACGCAATCGTCTGTCCAGAAAAAGGGAATAGAAGGACTGGGAAAACGATACTCCCGTTCGAATGGGCTCGAGATTTCCTGATGCTGATACAGTATCGAGCTTGTTCGAACAATCACGTGTTGACTCGCACGGTGCAAGTGCGAAGGATACGCAAGAAATTACGAAGAAGTCATTGGAACAATGGAGGCAATAACGTTAACTCTCACCACTGCAAAAACTCCTTTGTGTATGAACAGTTTCACAATGACTTCTCATACAGTACCGTTATGTACGGGTGTATAAACATTTATGCTTATTTTTAAGTCAACAGACAAAGACAAATATGTTGTCCTACAAAAAATAATACTTTACTGGACCCAGTGCAGTATTTTATTTGTTTATGAGAAACGGCGATGATTTACTACGTAAATTGCAAATGAGCAATTCAATCATTGTTCACATACTAGAATAACAGGCAAAAATGTTACCATATTTAATCAGTTAGAAAACGAGACGACTACATTTAGATGAAACAATCAGGAAAGTAATTGTGAATTAAAGGCCGAACAAACAAAATAGATCGTAACAAAATGACGATTTTTTATCGCTAGAATGAATTACAGCGGCAAGATCCATCTTGGAGCTAGTACCATCAGACGTCACCAGATCGCGGGACGAACTAAAACTTGAGCGTTGGACAGAATCGTGATTGCGATCTTTTATTTATTTATTCGTTGCAATTGTTACGTATGACCTGCACCCTGGAAGATATTCCAGACCGTATTCCACAATTGTTTTTATTATTAAAATTAATAGTGCATCAAAAACGGTAACACAGGTCGTTGCGATAGTACCAACAAAAGACACTAGATGGCAGGCCGATCAAAAGATCGAACTGTTCGCCTCGCGTTCAAACACAGCCCAACTTGAATAGATTTACGCATCGTGTTATGTCTTATCTAAAAGTTGTTGGGAGACTCTGGAATTTATGAATATTGTACCTTTATGTTTTCACTTGCTGCCGAAGTGGCCGAACGGTTCTAGGCGCTTCAGTCTGGAACCGCGCGACCGCTACGGTCACAGGTTCGAATCCTGCCTCGGGCATGGATGTGTGTGATGTCCTTAGGTTAGTTAGGTTTAAGTAGTTCTAAGTTCTAGGGGACTGATAACCTCAGAAATTAAGTCCCATAGTGCTGGCAGCCATTTGTTTTTACTTGAAGTCATTAACGTTATTAACTCAGGTGCCATACAAAAGTTTTTAATAGCTCTTATCTCACCGGTAATTACGCTTGCTGTCCCGCCCCACCCGAACGAGAAACAAATGACAGTGAGAAACGTGTCAGAATGAGTCGGACAGTTCTTTTATATTTCCTTTAATAATCACAGTGCGAAGCTACTTCTGTTATGCCGTTGATGATATACTAAAATAAAATTAGTTTATCTTTGGTCTGTCAACGTAACTGCATAAAACTAGGACTTCATTTACTGACGCTGAACTGTTTACCGGTAATGCTGGCAACATAAAATTATCAGAGCGTGAAACCCTGCTATTATTTTAAGGCAACCGCAATTTAAAGCTATCGGCTCAATACTTCGATTTCCTATTCCTTTTTAAAAGAAAATTGTCCACATTTTATTTATTTATTTATTTGACTTCCGCTAAACGCACCCACAACTCGACGTTGATCACCTGCCATATGAGAGCACTGGATCAATGGTCAGAAGAATTCGAAACCCAGTGATAATTAAAGAAATTGATTCATTTAACATAAATTCCGGACTGTGAAAATCCGTTCGTGGCACAAATAATTTTCGGAGAAGTTTGGTAAACTAGTAGGTAGGCTGCTCGTATTCTTCAAGAAATAACCAAATAGAAAAGGATAACTATTGCAAATAAGTTAGCTTCAAGTTAACAGGTATGAAATTTGTAAGATTTTGTTAGTCGGTGACATTTCATAAGATCCTTGCTATGTAACATCTCCATCTGGCACTAAAAATGGTGTCAGACAGATATCACTGGGAGAACGAATCACTTTCCGGAAAATTTAATAATGAAAAACTAAAGGAAAAAAAGGAGTTAGTATAGTCTTATTACCTCAAGAACCCTGTAAATTAATAGTAATATCATTAAATAAAGTAATAAAAAGTTGATGCGTTCTCTTCCAAATTTATTCTTTACCTTACGAGAAATAAGTAAATGGCAATAGTGTAATGAACTTTCTCTCTCTCTCTCTCTCTCTCTCTCTCTCTCTCTCTCTCAGTGGAAACGAATTGCAGCGACACATTGCCGTTAAATCGCTAGGTGATATCAGCCCTCGAGTAAACTGTCTCGCAGAGTGGTTCATTGCAATGGAAAATAACAAGGTAGGTCGTTGGTGCCTCCGTAATCACTGCGTGTATACTTTTGGGGGGGGGGGGGGCTATATCAATCTCAAAAGATACCAAACTGTCCATTCTTGTCAACTATTTACATGTTGTCGCTTATTCTAAAAATTATGATTGCCTTGTTTAACAGAAGCCCAGAGAGTTTTGCTGGCGTCCGTTCTTTTGAGATACGTACAGTTCCGTTTTTTTTTGTCAGTGTTCACATCATGTTTCCTTAGAATGAACACATTTTAGTCGTGAAACTATACATACAGACTTTAAATGGATCAGCAGTCATAAAATAAACACACAAGATGTAACAGCATAAACTTTCATGTCAAGACACATTTGGCAAAAGTACGCATCTTAATAACTGAAAGAATAAGACAAGATACTACCACGAAGTGCTGCAGTTGGCCTTCATCTACCTCTGTACACCCCAAGCCAAGTCACCTTGGTGTGTGTGCCGGAGGGTACGACTGTCACATCCCCCCCTTCTATTGTTCTTGTCGCGAACAGTCAACACCGACTCAAAGGAAGGCCTCGGTGCTTGTTCGTGACGTCACGTCAGCTAGGCACGGCGAACGCCAGGTCTGTTGCAGACATACTCATAATTGTGGTTTCTCCCTCTCTGACACAGGAAAATGTGAAACTATTGGCGGTAGTTGACCAACACACATTGTTCTGAGAGATTTCTGCAATCAATTAATTGTGCAGTTTGTGGTGTCACCGCCAGACACCACACTTGCTAGGTGGTAGCTTAAATCGGCCGCGGTCCATTAGTACATGTTGGACCCGCGTGTCGCCACTGTTAGTACTTGCAGACCTAGCGCCACCACATGGCAGGTCTAGAAAGACGGACTAGCACTCGCCCCAGTTGTACGGACGACATTGCTAGCGACTAGACGTACGAAGCCTTCCTCTCATTTGCCGAGAGACAGTTAGAATAGCCTTCAGCTAAGTCCATAGCTACGACCTAGCAAGGCGCAGTTAACCATATCTGGAGAGAGTCTTACTTGTATTCACCATAGAGATGTACCACACAAGAGAATAAAGTTAAGTATACGAGAAGCTCCGTTCTTTTCTTTATAGCATTTATGAAGTATCCTGTTCCAGAACTCACGCCAGCCGGCGTGTGTGTACGCGTGCCTCTCGGTAACCTCACCCTGTGTCTAGACTGTCTTGTATAGACACAACACAGTTCATTACACTTCTTAACAAATAATGTACTCCTGAACTTAAATTTCCACCTGTTTTAAGGACTGACATACAAAAACAACTTCATGGTCCAGCAGCAACAGAATTCGTGCTTCTTTACCCTATTCATACATCTGAGGACGTTACGTTTGTAATGGGTTGCTTTTACAAGAAACTGTGAACCTATTGGTGCTCTTCTTTAGGTATCTTGGTTGACTATGGGGTGAGGAGCACTGAATGTTAATGAAATATCTCGCGATTGTATACGTTGGGGGAGGAGGTGGGGGACAGAAGAAGAGGCAAAAGAGAGATACTTGTTTTATCAAATAAAATTTTTTTATCTTATAAAGTTTCTCCTTTCAGTTAAACCTCAACATTACGAACCTGACTTTTGACAAATTTAAAAATTTGTTTCTGGCTGAATATTGGTCAGAGCAAAAACAGCAAAGTGTCTGGCGTGAATTTGACGTATCGAGGCCTTTCGATGCGAATTCGCGCGGTTCGATGAAGGAGTTTTGTGTGGGCTGGATCCGCAAGTTGGAATATTTGCGTGATCGCCGCACGGAATCCGAAATAGTCTGGGAACTCTACAAAAAGCTTCCAGATGATACAAAACGATACGTAGGAAGCAATTACAGGACAATCAATGATTTCCTGGAAAGAGTTGAGGACGAGGACTATTGGCGCAATAATCGCGACAGTGGTAGAGGCCGTGGTAACAACAACGGGTACCACAACAACGATAGCTATGGGAATAATGCATACCGCAATCTTGGCAGCAATAACAATAGTGGTTCGGGCCGTAATAACAATAGGCACAATGCAAATAATAACAGGAGTGACGGAAACCAGTATCCTACTAACGTGATACGGGCTTCACAGAATAGTAATAACGCCAGAGGGTGTGATCAGCCGCCTCAGCAGCATCCGGGGAGCGTATCTGCTGGGACGAGACAGGGAAACCATTAGCCGCGCCGGTGAGGGGCCGACCGGGCGTGGAGAAATTTTGGCGGCCCAATAACAGGAGAAAACCCAGGTGTCGTCGTTATGAAAATTCCGAGTGGAATAATCAACGGCGGGAGAGTGTGCCAGTGTTAGGAGAAAGGAGTGCGCCCACAAGTAGTAGATCAGCTGTATACACGGCAGTAGGAAGTACATTCACTGTCAGTGAGAACAATTTAAGTAGTGTTCCGGAAATCGATTATGAAGTGGCAGCTGTAATACCCACAGCGGAACTGGAGCTTGAGTTTAAGAATGATTCGCAAGTGTTGAGAGAAGATCAGATGTCGGATAAAACGTCCGTCATCGAGCGAGGGGATGCAGAGAGGTATGAGGTCTGGTTAAGGCAGTTCGGTCGCTTATACGACGAACTAAGAGATTATAGGGGTCTGTATGGGAGAAGTGTTTATGGGGAGCGCGTGCGGGATTTGCCGCGTCTCGTCCCGCAGGAAGATAGTGTTTGTGAAGTGATAGAAAGTTCTGGCCCTAACCGGCAGACTTTACCAGAAATAGTTCATGTTAATGGGGAGCACGAGCAAGATTCGTCGTGTTTCGTCCCGCAAGAGTTGGATGTTGAAGTAGTAACGGAAAGTTCTGGCCCTAACCGGCAGACTTTACCGAAAGTTATAGTGGTAGAAGTAGCCGACCCATCCGACGCAAACCTCCAGTTTAAACATTGCGAGATTATTAAGGAGAAAGTTTACGAAAATTTTAGTGATAGCCGGACACGACAGGTAGAAAAGCACATAGATTACAGCGTGTATGAGGTTAGAGCTGACATTATACGGTCAGACGATAGCAGTGTGGGTTGCGCAGGTCCAGAGGAAGTAATTGCAGATACTACTGGGCACATTCCTCCAGGTAGATTGGCAGATGAGATCAATCTGACCAAAGTAGAATCAACGAAGGTGACAATTAATGAATTGATAGCAAAGAAACACTCACTAGTTGACGAGTTACAGGAAAAGGTTTCGGTATTGGAGGCGAAGCTACAGACTAAGCCTCAGGACAAACGTGATGAAATTAAAACTGTATGTGAACAGAGGCTGAAAAAGCCGCCAGATAAGCCGGATTTAGGATCAAAGCCGGATGGTTTTTTCTGGAATGACCTGGATATAGACGAGGATTTATTGTGGGAAAATAAAGAAACAGTCGAGGACAAGTGTAGACAGATAGTAGTGTCTGTTAATATGCACGACCTACAACTAAACGTGTTGATTGACACCGTTGCAGAATTGAGTGCTGTATCTGGGAAAATATTTGAGTTACTGAAAGACAGACCTGGCATCGTAGTTATGCCAGTAACAGGAGTGAAAATTATCGGTGCTACTGGGAAGACCAGTAAACCGGTCACGAAACAGATTTTTTTCAACTTCGAGATATGTGGGGCACGATTTGAACAAGAGTTTGTCGTCGTGCCAGACTTAACTACGGAAGTAATTCTCGGGTTAGATTGGCTACTAAAGTACCGTGCGATTATTAATTGTGAAAGCAAAACTTTGACATGTGCGTCACAAGATAAAACAATAGTAGTTAGTTTTGATGAGGCAGGAGACGGTGTGCATAGGCAATACCAGCCTATACACATTGTTAAGTGGCCGGATGCCATTGACTTAGGTATGAATTTGAACTACTGTAATGTGAGGAATCTCGGCGTTGACAATAGTGTAGAAAGTGCATTGGAAAGTATTGTAGACGGTGTGTCAAACGTAACACACGAACAAAGACAAGATAAAACAATAGTAGTTAGTTTTGATGAGGCAGGAGACGGTGTGCATAGGCAATACCAGCCTATACTCATTGTTAAGTGGCCGGATGCCATTGACTTAGGTATGAATTTGAACTACTGTAATGTGAGGAATCTCGGCGTTGACAATAGTGTAGAAAGTGCATTGGAAAGTATTGTAGACGGTGTTTCAAACGTAACACACGAACAAAGACGAGGCCTGCATGAAGTAATAATGAGGAACAAGAGTGTGTTTTCAGACAAACCGGGACTTGTGGAAGAGATAATCAAATTCCCTCCACAGATTGACATTAATATTGGTGTGAAAAAAGATCGTTTGCGAGAATTAATGAAGCTAAGATCCGATGCTCGCATACCTCGTCATGACGCTAAAGCGCGTTTTGCTAAGTTTGCAATCGGAGACTTAGTACTTGTAAAAGCTCATGAGAAATCGAGCGAGATAGACAATGAAATCTCTAAATTTAAGTTTGTCTATAATGGACCATATAAAGTCATTGGTATACCTCACACAAATGCTTATTGCTTAGAGTATCCAAACTCTGGAAAGCTATTAGGTATACGGAACATTGTAGACCTGAAGTTGTACCAACCAAGGATTGATTAATACCACAGAAAGGGTAATTTGTACAGTATGTAAATATAGAGTGTAAGATTTAAGAATGTGCCATGTTGCGATGATTTTGCCTGACCTAGAGGTCATTAAAGAAGTTGTAATTAATAAGTAATTAATGTTGATTAAATGGTTTAAGAGTTACTGAATATTAATCAATTTAAAAATCCAAGCTGCTAGTTTAAGTTTTCAGCTGAGTCACAGTAGATTAAGGAATGAAAATATGATTTTGTAACAAGCTGTAAAATTTCATGAATATGTGTTTTACTAGTCATTGCCGATGTACTTAGACGATGTTTTAAGTTTCAGGCTTGTACATGTGTGATGATGGACAGTGTTGAGTTATCCACTGTGATAGTATTAAGGGACTCCTTGAGATTACTCGGGAGTGAGTTTTTCCTAAAGAATTCAGTGAAACGGACGTTCTGGAAATGCCGTTAAAAGGGCGAGTGAGATCAAGCGCGCCCCACAGGCGGGCGCAACAATACTGGCGAGGCGGAGCCGCTGTCGGCTCTTGTGCCGCTGACGGCTCTTGTGTCGCTGTCGGCCTTTGTGCCGCTGTCGGCATTCTTTGTACTTGCGAGAACGGAAGGCGGAGTTGTTTTTCTTCCCGGACAGCTGATGTGAAAGAATTCTGCTGTCAATATTTATGTTTTTGTCGAATTGCTGTATATTATTTTCTTGTTTAGCGTGAAGTGGACTTTCATGGCGAGAGTATTAATTATGAAAAGGTTATATAAAATGTGTATTCTATGTAATGAATAATTAATTTGCGTATTTTGATCTACCTGTTTTTATGACCATGTACTCTGATTAATTTTGTAAATAGTATTCCATTTCTTGATAGTGTTACGAATTTTGATTTTTAGAATAGCTAAACCATTTTCTATATTTTCTATGAATTTTAATATGTTGTGAACCTGTTTTATTTTGTGCAAGATGACAGAGTGGAATAAGATTAGGAGTGTCTCCACTCAATTATTATTGTCTAAAAATTGGTTTACGGTTAATTAGACGAATGCTAAATTTTGTTGATGTTTTGAGCATATGCATTTCCGCTGTTTCTTTTTTGGGACATTTTCTGAGTCTGTTTAGGTTACACGAACATCCTCAGACAATGTGGGGCACGTGTAACGCCGGAAATGCATATCCTCCTATTTCCATCCATTGTACTATAATTTTTTCTCCTTGCTTTGTTACCTCAAGATATGACATTTCTGTCTCTTTATGTACTGTAATTGTTTTACTGTTTGTATATATATATATATATGCATTTATGTTTGTTTGTTTTGTGAATATTATTTGTATTTTTACGCTGGGTCTTGCCTAGGGAAAACTGCTATCGAACGATTACATCGATAGGTCGTGTGAAGAATCAAAGTGTTTAGGATGTAGTGTTAACTCTGCCGCGTGGAGCGCGGGCAGGGGAGTCTGGCTGGAGTAGCGAGTGGAGCAGGTGTGTTGTGTGAAGCTCCCGCGAGTTGCCGCGCTTTCGGGGTTTGGCAGCATGTAATTGCGCTCGACTTGCGATGATAGTTTCTGACATGGTGTCGCGGACGGGAAGCATTAGCTGGCGCACATCAAGAGCCCGTTTCGTCTGGTGACCGTGTCGAGAAGAAGGCGCGCCAACATCCAGCTTCTGCAACAGCGACGGCGGACAATGAGTGACTGTCGCCACCTCCTCGATCGACAGCTTCAAACCTTCAATCAACCAACAAGGAAGACTGGAAGCACGTAAAGTTTTAGAACTGTATGGCAGACCTCAGATTTTCAAACTTTTAAAATTGTTGCATCACAAAATTACAGCTTCTTAGCATGAACCTTTGTTGCTCATTGTCCCAATTGCATTACCAAGCAGGGTCCCTTCCTTTTCCGGAATGAACCCGAGTGTCATTCAAATTCAGACGCCAGCATTAAAATACAATCATTCCATTTCACTACTTTAATTTCAAAGTTCAGTTAAAGTATTCATAGCTGGCTACAATACTTTGATTACACAAGCACAAATTAAGAGTGCTAGTTTTGTTACCATATTTTAGCTTACCTGTGACTGCAGCTCAGCTTGGTATGTACTAAATTTTACTATTGTTAATTGTTCAGAATCATTTAATTCAAGTTCAAAGTTAAATCTCTTATTTCTAAATTGCGTAGATTCAAGTAGCTTTTGAAATGATTGTTGAGGTAGTCCAAGACTAACCGTATTTTACTGAATTTCGATGTGCTTCAGAAAGAAAGCTCACTATTAACATCAGTCACTAAATTAACTTTCGATTTTCCGGTTTTATTAATTCTTTTGCTAAATTAAGTCAGAGTGTAGCGAAATTTGTTACTTCTGACAAACTTTCGGTTTTCACACTACACTTGTCAACCTTCAGTTGCCACGCTTCTAGTGCTAATTATATGTGTAATAATCTTTCTTTTTCAGTTACTATAGTAATTGTCCTTAGGACTGGCGACCGTAATTTCCCCCAAATCTCAAATATCTAATTACCGCTAGTTGATTGTTAACGTAACGGCCGCACATTTACTTTCTTTATTAACTTTACCCCTATTTCAAAATTAATTTCCACCAGTTTCATTAGCATTTTTCCTTTCATTTAGATGTAATCCTTTCCTCCCTCTTTACCGACAAATTAACCTCGGTGACGATTGCTTTTCCCAAATTTCCATTAGGTACACGCGGTTTAATTTTTCACAGTCATTAAGGTCGATAAGTGAGGGGGAGGTTACAATAGTCCAGATATTTTACCAGTAGGATTGCCTCCAGCGACTGTTCTGAAATCGTGTAACCATACAGTAATGCGCCTTTCTGCCTATTCATGCGTAATACATTACATTTGTTTATCAAAGAACAACTACCAACCCGGGCAGCAAGCGTCGATTCACTGCAGGTCGTCTAGGGTTGCGATTTACCTATATGTGCTGGCACGCATCTTGTGGTCTTGCGGTTGCGTGCACGCTTCCTGTGCTCGGGTATCTGAGTTCGTTTCACGACGGGGTCAGGTATTTTTTTCTGCGTCGATATGACTGAGTGTTGTGTGTCCTTCATCATTTCATCATCCTTTACTCGCAAGTCGCTGAAGTGGAGTCAATATTGCTCCCCGTATGGGGCCTCCCGGCCAACAAAGCCATACGATCGTTTCATTTCATGCAGTATGTACCAGCATCATCCGTAAACAGCCGCACGAAACTTCCAACGCTATCCACTGGGTCATTTATAAATATTGTGAAAAGTAACACTACAACGGAGGACGTCGGAATTTGCTTTTTCTCTCCGTGATAAATGACATGCTGTGTTCTGTTTGCTACACATTCTTCATTGCAGTCACACTGCTGGCCTGATATTCCGTACCTTCTAATTTTGTTCGTTAGGGGTCAGTGGGGAAGTATATCTAACGCCTTCCGAAAGTCCAGGATCACGGCGTCTACCTGGGCAAAGGTATCCACTACTTTCTGGGTCTCGTCGGTGAGCAGGGAGAGCTGGGTTTCACTCGATCGTTATTTTCGATTTCCACAGAGGACATTTTCGATCTCCAAAAACTGCCACATTACAAGAGCATAGAATGTGTTCCAAAATTCTACAACAGATCGGAATCGGCTGCAAGTCCTGAGAACGAGTTATCAGGAACCAGTGAAGCTGGTTGGCTGTTGGTGTGCTGTTGTGAGCGTCTACGGGAAGTGGTTGATGGAAGTTGAAATCGCAAGCAGGTGACAAGGCGCTGTAAATCCCCGTCTCACCACAGAATGTGAAATTCTGAGGCTTATGGAGACTGTAAAGCGGGGTAGCTAGCGATCTGTGGCACATCTGACGAGATGGTACGGTGCCGGCGCAGTATTTGGTACATATCATTCGGCGCACACTCTGCAGCGCGCACCCCTTACAGGTTCCGATGTTGACTCAACGACACCGTCATTTACGATTCCAGACCATCAAGACTAGACCGCGGATCAATGGAAGTGGGCCTGCTCGTCAAATGAATCACGTTTCTTATAACATTAGGTCTCTGGTTGTCTCCGGATACGCCGTGACCAACGACCCGATTACTCGAAATACACTCCTGGAAATGGAAAAAAGAACACATTGACACCGGTGTGTCAGACCCACCATACTTGCTCCGGACACTGCGAGAGGGCTGTACAAGCAATGATCACACGCACGGCACAGCGGACACACCAGGAACCGCGGTGTTGGCCGTCGAATGGCGCTAGCTGCGCAGCATTTGTGCACCGCCGCCGTCAGTGTCAGCCAGTTTGCCGTGGCATACGGAACTCCATCGCAGTCTTTAACACTGGTAGCATGCTGCGACAGCGTGGACGTGAACCGTATGTGCAGTTGACGGACTTTGAGCGAGGGCGTATAGTGGGCATGCGGGAGGCCGGGTGGACGTACCGCCGAATTGCTCAACACGTGGGGCGTGAGGTCTCCACAGTACATCGATGTTGTCGCCAGTGGTCGGCGGAAGGTGCACGTGCCCGTCGACCTGGGACCGGACCGCAGCGACGCACGGATGCACGCCAAGACCGTAGGATCCTACGCAGTGCCGTAGGGGACCGCACCGCCACTTCCCAGCAAATTAGGGACACTGTTGCTCCTGGGGTATCGGCGAGGACCATTCGCAACCGTCTCCATGAAGCTGGGCTACGATCCCGCACACCGTTAGGCCGTCTTCCGCTCACGCCCCAACATCGTGCAGCCCGCCTCCAGTGGTGTCGCGACAGGCGTGAATGGAGGGACGAATGGAGACGTGTCGTCTTCAGCGATGAGAGTCACTTCTGCCTTGGTGCCAATGATGGTCGTACGCGTGTTTGGCGCCGTGCAGGTGAGCGCCACAATCAGGACTGCATACGACCGAGGCACACAGGGCCAACACCCGGCATCATGGCGTGGGGAGCGATCTCCTACACTGGCCGTACACCACTGGTGATCGTCGAGGGGACACTGAATAGTGCACGGTACATCCAAACCGTCATCGAACCCATCGTTCTACCATTCCTAGACCGGCAAGGGAACTTGCTGTTCCAACAGGACAATGCACGTCCGCATGTATCCCGTGCCACCCAACGTGCTCTAGAAGGTGTAAGTCAACTACCCTGGCCAGCAAGATCTCCGGATCTGTCCCCCATTGAGCATGTTTGGGACTGGATGAAGCGTCGTCTCACGCGGTCTGCACGTCCAGCACGAACGCTGGTCCATCTGAGGCGCCAGGTGGAAATGGCATGGCAAGCCGTTCCACAGGACTACATCCAGCATCTCTACGATCGTCTCCATGGGAGAATAGCAGCCTGCATTGCTGCGAAAGGTGGATATACACTGTACTAGTGCCGACATTGTGCATGCTCTGTTACCTGTGTCTATGTGCCTGTGGTTCTGTCAGTGTGATCATGTGATGTATCTGACCCCAGGAATGTGTCAATAAAGTTTCCCCTTCCTGGGACAATGAATTCACGGTGTTCTTATTTCAATTTCCAGGAGTGTATTCATCGCGCCACGGATGCAGACCGATGGGAGCAGTATTATGGTGTGGGGGACATTCACCTGGGCTTCCACGGGACCTCTAGTAGTAACCGAAGTCACCACGGCAGCTATGGACAAAGTAACCACTACTGCGCATAGTCTCCTTCTTTTCAATGCTTGATGTCTTCGCCGGCTCCGATGGCATCTTCCAGCGGAATAACTGTGCAGTTACAAAGCCAGAATCTTGCTCTGGTGGTTTGAGAAGAGTGCGTTGTGCACTAATATCGATGTTTTGGCCACCAACTTCACCTTATCTGAACTCTGTGGGACACTATTAAGTACCAGGTTCGGACCTATCAACGGTATTTGCGTGACCTATGCAAAAACTTCTGATGCCTCACACCTCCGTAAACCTTCGAAGGCCTTGTCGAATCTATGCCACGGAGACTCGCTGCTGTATTGCGTTCCAAACACGTACCAACACGATAGTAACGAAGGATACGTTCAACTTTTTGATGTTATAGCCGTCGCAGCGATGGTGGCACTTCGGAACATGCAGTCTACCGGAAACCGACAGATACGGATTTTTATTTACGTGCAAATAGGTCACCATTATTTCCAAACGAGAACAGTCTTTGGGATGACCTTCTACACTACAAAGGAGACCATATGGCAATCGGATTTTTGTAACTTTTTGATATTTATGTTTCTAAATTTCAGTACTAAATGTCAATCGCCCAAAGCAGATCAATGTATCTCTCAAACATTCTCCATAAAATCGACTTCTTAAGTTTTCCGAGAGACTTTAATACCTTAAAGTAAAATCAAAATTTTCGACACACTGTATGGCTCTCTAGTGTGATGCTATCCTGTCACGTGGAAGTCCTGCGTTCGATTCCTGACCGATTCAAATTCTTAACGAAAGGTTTATATTCTACGAGCATTTCCGTGAAGTGTAAAATACATAAAGACGGGATAAAAATCAGTAGGGCTCCAGAATGGTAACCACCGGATTGAGTCTTGTTTCTGTTATTATATTTTTAGTTGCCTTAAGTCTAGGTCGGATAACCACATAAAACTAAAGATAAAGTTCATCAAATATACGCTCTTTAACACACATCTAATTCTCGTTTTTATAAAAATTTCATTTCTTCTTATTTCAAATTACATACAATACAAACAAAAGTACAGCTTTCATTGCAAATACAGATTCTTTAATTGTCGATCTTTTACGAAAAGCTGTTTAAATTACGAAAAAAACATTACAATTTTTTTCATTCTTGTGTGTTTTAAGCTTCACGGAAATGGTCGTAGAGCATGCATTTTGTTTAAACGTTTGCACCCAGAATCACTACAGGGCAGGCGAGCATTCTAACAAACAGCCACGTTGTCTATCGATGAAAAACTTCTAATTTTGGGGTATTAACGTCACTAGGAAATCTTCAAAGTCGTTTTTATATACAATTTTTTAGATTTCTATCGCTCTGCTTTGGGTGACTAATATTTCAGTTCTGCACTTCAAAAACCATAAATAAATAAAAAAAGCCAATTGCCGTGTGATATTTAAAGGCAACGGGTGTTTCCCACGGCAGACGCGAAAGACACTACGAATGAAACACAAGGTGGGCACAAGGAATGAAAAGAAGACACAGGAACATTTAAATTCATGGCTTTCCTGCCGTTTTTGGGAACTCTACCTGCGAAAACAGGACTGATCCTCAGAAATCACGTAATAAAAGTGTTTTTTCACTCTTCACCGAAGACAGCAGCACTCTTGTATTTCGTTAAAAGTCTGGGATTTACAGCATACCCTATAAGAACGACCTTTCAGATACTGGACACGCGACTTGTACAGTCAATGGAAGATGTACGGAACACCACAGACACACCCGACTACTACAGCATAACTAATTGGCTGTCGCAGAGCCCTTTGTTGATAACAGTCACTCTAGACTGTACGAAAACGTGGAATTTTAGAGTCAACTTTCAACTTTTTGGCACTCGATAATGAAATAAGCGGTTGAAATGCATTTTAATTAATAGAAATAGTGGTTGTCGCTTGAATAAATCATGGATTCCGGCGCTTTCTTTAAATCTGCATAAACGTCACCACAGAGCATATCACAGCGATACGTCGAATTCCCAGCATGGATCGACGGCGTAACCACAGATCTAGTTCATATTTTTATTACTTCAGCTTTTAGTAAAACACTATTTAACCACTATAACTGAAATAATACGAGGTTTCGAACAATGTACATATAATCTGTGTGAAACACGCTGTGGAGAGGAGACATTCGTAATGCGATTTCAGAATATAATGGTGAAACGCGTTCAGTGAGTGCACTGGACACGAGAGACAGCAAACCACATCGTTGTGTGAAAGCCGGTAAGTCAGCTCCTGCAATGGCGTCAACGGCCATCGTTCCTTTTAGATGTGTATATTTGCCTGAGCTAAAATCTTGTCTGAGGCATATGTTGTTCTGGGCGAATCACCAAGAGCTGGGATAGTACAGAGTGGCTGACAATGACCCAGGTCCCAAGAGTTCCTGTAAAAAGTTGGCTCTGGCGGTCTCATAACGCTTGCACTGAAGTAAAATGTGATTCACATTACAAATAGTGACGTCGTCACATCAACAGTAAGGTGTGCTCGATATCGCCATCCGATGTGAGTGGGCGAGGAACGATCCATGATTGAAACGCGTCCGCACAATAGATTATATTTTTTCCTTGAGTGTTGAGGCTTCAAAACCCACGGCCGTCCAGGTCTGTGTGGCTATAATAGTATACCTGAGTAGCTATTATCCCGTATTTGTTGACTATCAGTCCATTTGTTCTGTCACGAAAGAATCGCTTCTTGTTTGAGATACAAGAGCTTGTATGGGAGTTAGCTGTTCACAAGGTCTCCCTCTGTTACATCTGCTGCTGGTTAGTCTGCTTCGTCATTATATACATTGCGAGAATGTGATTTGATCCAAGCGAATTCCATAACGTGGTAAGTACCGTTTGCCTGACACTAGTGATCTACTTTATCTTCGGTTCATTTACAACTCCACTCGTTCCAGTTGTGGTAGCTAATAGATTTTAGTACGTTTTGCGAGTCAGTGATTATTATTTCTTAGGAAATCGGTACAGGGCTTACGCATTTTACCGCCGGCAGAATAAAGAACTTTTCATCGAGAAATATGGCAGCATCACCTGGGTGTTGATGCTTTGTTTCTTCAGCAGTCTATGGCCTGGAAAAGGCGCATCTCGTATAACGGTCCATATCTATTTCTGATCCATCGTTATAAACATGAACATACCTGCCTGCTTCTTAGCGAAGTAAAAAAAAACTTCCTGCCGAACTGGCCATGAAAGCCCAACAGCACCGACCGGTCGCCGTGTCATCCTCACCCACAGGCGTCACTGGACGCGTATATGGAGGGGCATGTGGTCAGCACACCGCTCTCCCGGCCGTATGTCAGTTCGGAGCCGCTACTTCTCAATCAAGTAGCTCCTCAGTTTTGCCTCACAATGCTGAGTGCACGCCACTTGCCAACAGCGCTCGGTAGACGGGATGGTCACCCATCCAACTCCTAGACCAGCCCGACAGCGCGTAACTTCAGTGATCTGACACGAAGACGGTGTTAGCACTGCGGCAAGGCCGTTGCCTACTGTTAAGACATAGGTGAAAATCGTACATATCCTTTTCTGTTGCCGGAACAATCAACGTGTGTAACACGAATGAACTGTGAAGAGCCGTGATATTCATACTGTAACATTGTGAAACGTCCCCTTTGAACTATTTATACATGACTATGTTTAAACTGACACACAATATTTTTAGCGCAACGCAATCTGACTTTCAGAAATCCCTACAAAGGAATGGCCCTGACTAACATTAACCTGTACCTTTCATAAATCACTTACCTCACCAAAAATCTTCGTTACTCGAACTACTGGAATACAGCGAGCGCCACTACTGCCAGCTAAATAAAAGATTCAAACTACGGAAGGCACTAACTACTGATAGGGATAGTTAGCAAATGAAAGATTTTAATAGAGAACAAACAATGTATCTATCTTTATGGACTGTGAGAAAATTTTAGCTTTTAACCAAGATTGTATCAATAAGTGTGTGCATTTGATTTCTTTGTTATTGTAATTATGAAAAAATTTTTCAAATCTGTATTGGCCACTGCCCAAAACAATTTGTAAAATTTTTTGTGGGGAGCATGGGGGCTATGTAAGTAGGCTGTTTATGTTTTCTGATTGGCAACGTTACGTAGCGCTCTGTATGAAAATTAAATTACTGGCTGTGCTGTGTGCAGTCTGTGGCTAGTTTGCATTGTTGTCTGCCATTGTAGTGTTGGGCAGCTGGACGTGAACAGCGCGTAGCGTTGCGCAGTTGGAGGTGAGCCGCCAGCAGTGGTGGATGTGGGGAGAGAGATGGCGGAGTTTTGAAATTTGTTATACTCGATATTATGAACTGCTATATATATTATGACTATTAAGGTAAATACATTGTTTGTTCTCTATTAAAATCTTTCATTTGCTAACTATCCCTATCAGTAGTTAGTGCCTTCCGTACTTTGAATCTTTTATTTAGCTGGCAGTAGTGGCGCTCGCTGTATTCCAGTAGTTCGAGTAACGAAGATTTTTGGTGAGGTAAGTGATTTGTGAAAGGTACAGGTTAATGTTAGTCAGGGCCATTCCTTTGTAGGGATTTCTGAAAGTCAGATTGCGTTGCGCTAAAAATATTGTGTGTCAGTTTAAACATAGTCATGTATAAATAGTTCAAAGGGGACGTTTCAATTGGAAGGACTTCAGTTCTGTGAATTTTGGTTTGCAATTGTTTCCAGTGTCTGTACCGTTCATAGAAAAAAAACTGCGTTTACCGTGAATGTCTATTATTTTCATGTCAAAGAGTAATCCGCACTTTGCAAACAGTGGATGACAAGTATCTACCAGTCTTTGCAAAATTACAGCGTTGACAAAGCAGTGTCCGATGTAAAAATGAGAACATTTTCGTTGCTTACAGGTAAAGGGTATTAGCATTGTAATATACCCAGCAAGGCGAGGTACTTTTTGGCAGCACTGTGATGATCACGCATCCGTAATCTATACAGGAGCGTATCAAAGCGCGATAGAAGGTAAGTATAATCTTGGGGTGAGCACGTCACCGATTTGATGAGGTTCACTGCTACTGTGCAAGTACCGACGACAGTTTGAATATGAGGTTCTGAGCCTATTCTAGAATGAAAGAGAACACCAAGGAATCTAGCTAGCAATGCGTTTGTTACTTTGTGAGCATAAATGTGGACATTGCGTAAATAGCCTGGTACAGTGCCTTTCGCAAAAGGTATAACAAACAATTTTCGCGGAGATCTCTGCAACCGAAAGCTGTGGAATGTTTGATTCAGTATACACATCGCATTTGAGGAGACACACAGCCTGGTGGAAATAGTTAGTCGACACATAAATACAAATATCGTATGCAAACCGGAGAATTTCTTTCAGGAGGAGGGTTAATTCACTCCAGCTCGGTAGTATAGGATGCAAAAAGTTTGGGACTGAGCATTGTCTCTGCGGGAGACCAGTTGTAAGACGACGCGGTCCTACCACTTTGTATCGAAAGCGAACCCAGATACGTTTTTCAGCGAGGAAGGTGCTAATTCCGAGATCTAATTCATGTATATGCGTATTTTCCCGCTGCTGATCAACGTTACTGGCGCCTGTGTACCTGCTGCTGCATGAGCAGTGGGGCCGTAGGCGAGTTTAAGAGGACGGAGCGAGTGCTGTAGCGTTAGTCTTTTGTGCTCACTCTGATGATGGCCGGAAGGTATACGGCCGAAACAATAGAAGAAGTGGAATTTATGTGGTTGCACGCATGAAATGCAATGGAACAATAACAGAGCCGCGAAAACATGAAGATGCACAGCTGGTCATTTTCCTTGGATCAACAGCAGAAAGTGACAACGATCAGTTCCTACCAAGTGATAGATTGCAGAAATCTATCAATCACTAAAACGGATTCCACGTAAGCCATGAAGTATACGGTGTGTTCAAAAAATTTCGGAATATTCGTCATTTCGCTCCAATGGTATAGTTGAGCTAAATTCGGTTGGCACCCAGGCATACGCATGTGTTTCGTGTGCAACTGCCAGTACTTTTATTCTTGTATGTCTGTTAGTTTTTGTTCAGTGCTGTACTGAGTAGAACGTTGTGTCGCACAGTTTGCCAACTTCGGGATGGCAGGGGTAGAGGAGCGATGCGTCTGCATTAAATTTTGCGCGAAACTCAAGAAAACCTTTACGGAAACACATCAAATGACGAAGAAAGCCTACGGTGATAAGTGCTTAAGGTGTACTCGGTGATACGAGTGGTTTACATGGTTTTAATGTGGCCGGACGGTATATAAGATGACCCTCGTTCAGGACGCCTTTCGCCGACTATCGATGACGCTCGTGTCAGGAACGTCAATGAAATTCTGAGTGCTAATCACAGATTGACTGTCCAAAATATTGCAGAATGTAACATTTCAGTTGGATCATGGATCCTGACACAGCATCTTGTAATGCATCGTGTTGCCGCCAAGTTCGTCCCACAGTTCATGAGTCAAGACCAGAAAGACCTTCTCGCCTCGCAATCTGTGAAGAGCTTTTGGATCGCGCAATGAGAACGGGAAGTTCCTTAAGAGAGTCATAACTGGTAATGAGTGTTATGCCGGAGCCAAGGTAGCCCCTGACGGCTGGCAACCCATATTAAATCACAGACGACGACGTTGTCTATGTCCAAGGCGTACGCAAAGCACCATGATAAACACCGGCTATTTACGTACAAGATAATGTAAACAGACATTCCGAGCACTACTTCCTGCCAGGGGAGCTCGAGCCACAGCCTGCAGGAAGTATCACTACGCCAAAACCTGATTGGCTGGAGACAGCTATTTAGGGGCTAGAACCAGCCCCGAAGTTCAGTTCACTCCGGATGCCGACCTCGCGGACTTTGACTGCTGAAGGTGAACTTTTGTTTGCCTCAATTAGGAGACTTTTACTGGCATCGCTCCTGTTAACTTTCGTTTGTTGTTCAGTCATCAGCCCTGTGAACTTACATCACTAAAAGTTGTATTTGTGAAACATTGCGAATTGTCAGTCACAACAATGTGACGTGGGTCTACGGTTATGATATTGCGACCAAGATTGAATCTTCGCAGTGAGTCGGGAAAGGATCTCCAAGACCACAAAAAGCTCGTCAGGTCAGCTCAAATGTCATGCTGATAGTTTTCTTTGACTTTGAAGGATTAGTTCATCATGAATTCGTGCCATAGGAACAAATTGTTAATCGACGGTACTACGGGACGTGTTGTCACACCTGCGAGAAAATTCGAGAGAGAAACGGCCGGAAATGTGGCGAGACAATTCGTGGCTCTTGCATCACGATAACGCACCCGCACATTCATTCCTGTTGGTGCGTGACATTTGCACAAAGAAACGAAATCACTGTGCCGTCTCATCCTCCATACTCTCCAGCGCCCCTGCGAACATTTTCCTTATTTCCAAAGTTGAAAACCCCCTTGAGATAACTAAGATTTGCAACAACAGACGAGATAAACGAAAAATTTGCAGAGGGCGCTTCGTACGACCCAGCATGACGCGTATCAAGATTGCTTCCGAAGGTGGAAACGGCACTGGGAGCGGTGTATCAATTGTGGAGGAGAGTATTTCGAAGGAGACCATGCACAATAAGTAAAAGGTAAGCGTAGAAAATTTTGTGGACAAAATTGCCGAATTTTCTGAACAGACCTCGTCCTCTGAAACCACCGAGCTGGGCTCGCATTCGGGAAGACGCGTCCAGCCACCAGATTTAGATTTTCAGTCATTTGCCTGTATTGTTGAGGCAAATGCCGGGACGGCTCCTTTTAAAGGGCACGACCAATTTCCTTCCCCATCCCTGACACAATCCGGACTTGTGCTCCATCTCTAACGATCTCGATGTCGACGCAACGTTAAACCCAATCTTCCTTCCTTCTTTCCTTACACTGAAACCAGCGAAATTGGTCATATTACTCTAACATTTTTTTTAAATTTTGTTAAGGAAATCATTTTGAATTATTTATTCATGATTTATTGAAGACTTGGCATAGTATAGTCATATATCTAACAACAAATGAAAACGTTAGACGCACTCGGTATTGTAACCTAGTTTGGGCTTCCGCATTGGGACCATGGCACTGTCTGCGCAGAGGAACCAGTGAAATGAAATGATCGTATGGCATTGTTGGCCGGGAATGCAAACCTTATTTCAGTCGAGGCCACATAAGGCGACTTGCGTGCCGATGATGAGGATGAAATGATGATGAAGACAACACAACACCCAGTCCACGAGCTTCTATTTCCAAGCCGGCCGGGAATCGAACAAAGGGCCCGCTGCATGGGAAACAAGCACGTTAGCACTCAGCTAAGCAGGCGTACAATGCAACCAGTGTGTACTCGGCAGTCCAGCTCCTGGTAACTTCTACCGAAGGGGCGAACGGCTGCGATGGAACGCTCTAAACGAACTAACGCATCGCAAAGACGCGAGTAATAACCTGTCCCGCTGGACCTATTAAAGAGTTTCGGATATAGAAAGGAATGAGTACAGCGGAACGGTTCAAAAATGGCTCTGAGCACCATGGGACTTAACATCTGTGGTCATCAGTCCCCTAGAACTTAGAACTACTTAAACCTCACTAACCTAAGGACATCACACACATCCATGCCCGAGGCAGGATTCGAACCTGCGACCGTAGCGGTTCCAGACTGAAGCGCCTAGAACCGCACGGCCACACCGGCCGGCAGCGGAACGGTCCAAAGACACGAATACATTCCAGGCCTGCAAATAACATGAAGATATATGTTGCAAAAAGGCAACACTGAGGCTGTCCATTACAGTCACAAGGCACGAATGATACCGATTTCTTTAAAATTACTGAAATTTTAACGGTAAGAAGAAGAAGAAAATCATTGTGAAAGAAAAAGGAAAAGCTTTCTAATTGCTATACAAAAACGAAGTTAACGCTGAAAGCTTGCGTTACTGTTGGTGAATCCTACCATACTAAAATTTTAATAGGATCCATTGTAGAAGCTTTTATTTGCTTAACAGGAGTCACTCTGTAACCGGGATACTGTAACAGCTACATTAAACATTGTCCATCCTTATTGTACAGAACACCTACATAATGTTTTCTGTATGGATGCATCGATAATTTTATTACTTTAGAAACTTCTCAGTAGCAAAGGGGATGTGGTGTCTCACTGTAGAATAATTTGAAATATGTTGAAACTCATTTGTATGTCCATTAACTGAATAAGAGAAAGTGAACAATCACACAGTATTAGCCTTGATTATAAACAATCGTAATAACTTTGAATACTGAACATAAATTTCCTGGCGTTAAGATTTTAAATAAAACTTCTTTAACAACGGTTTTTTGAAAGAGAAAGGAATAAAAACTGATGCGATTATTTCCTTAGTTCGTGCGTATTATGTAGTTCTTGAAATAACTACGTCCCAACAGTAAAAAAAGCGAATTACAAAAATTTAACAAACTAAAATAGAAAACGTTCCCGAAACGCGACATTCAGTGTTCTGCATTGTAAGCGCAAGTGAATTCATAGCCGGAAATTACCTTGTTTAATAGCTTCCAAAACTTAGCAACAGCTTTCCGAAATCAGGCATCGACACCGGCACATACCTACTTCGACTAGCGTTCGACACAGCCGACAGACTACTCGATGACATTACAAACTTTGGAATCCAGAGAGGCTCTTTAATATGTTTGTTGTTTGGTTTTTTACTGCGGTTAGACACCATTCAGTCATTGCGGCGTAATAATATCTTTGTTCACTCAGTATCCGCTTCTTTTATTGTAGATTGGCTTTTCCTGTTCCTTATAGTTTACTACGAGTTTTAAACTTTATATCATTATCTATCCATTATATACGAATTCGATTGTCTTCTTGTTTATTTCAATGTTGGGTTCAGACAGCAAGGACTTGACTGGCATTGGTTGCAGAATTTTATTCCTGATAACAAATGCTAAAACTTGTTGCTCGCCTCACTATATTTTCTGCATTGAAATTGTATATATTTCCCTGTGTAGTATCCCCACAAACACAGGCTGCTGTTTGGTTTACATGCAATCGATATAAACGATCTGGAAATGTCCCATCATTGAGCGTTACTCTGCTTAATGTGGACGTTGCTTGTTGGGGTCCACAAACGTACTCAAACCAAGGTCGTTTCGGAATTCATGGTCGTATTTGCGCTTAGTCGCCTCCTTTGTGTTGTGAGCTCTGCGTCCATTCTTCTTACCAGGACTGGAATGCCGTTTTCCGAATAAGTTGTCCATATTCCGTATAGGGAAGGTTTATGTATAATGGTGTCCCGTTGCTCATAGCCTGCTTTGTTAACTGACCTGCTTCATCATTGCGTAGGATTTCACAATGGGCTTTCACCCATATAAAGGCAATTTGTTTCTGCGTTCTGAGACATTCATAATACCAATAACGGAGTAGGTACTTATTTGTGGTTTTTGAGATTTTTATATTTGATTTTGCTTGATGTACACTTTTCGCGTCTGATAATGTCACGTAGCATGTGTATTCCACATTCGTACACCACTGTATCGCTTTTAACACTACGACTGTTTGTATTTTTGGGTAATCTGCAGTTGTGGGCTAAATACGGCGTATTCTGCGTTGTCCTCTCCCACTGTCTTTGATCCATCTGTGTATATGTGGATTACCCATTGTCTTGTTTCCTCCATTTGTCTTTGCAGTGCTGTAATTGCGTCCAAGAAATCAGAATTTCCTCTATTGTCAGTAATGAGATTCCATCCCTCATTATGATACTCGTATTGGTAAATAGGCCACTGTATACTTGCGGCAATATCTTTGCATTCATCTGCCAAATCGTTGTATGCCGGAATGAAATCAAAAGGCTTTCTGCCCCAATTTGTTGGGAATTTGTACGGGCGCTAGTAACCCCGCAGTTGAGCGCCTCACAAACCAGTCATTATCATCATCATCATCTTCATCATCCAAATCTTTGACGATATGCATGATCACCGGTCAACGTTGTTGTGACAATATTCTTCTTCCTCATGTGCGTTTCTTGCAGAAGTGCATCCGGCCCTCGTTTCACATCTATCGATGAAAATGCGCAACGGCATCGAACAGGGCAGGTGTAGGAATTCCTGTACCGAGAGGATATTCGACGAATGGACAGGTCTTCCCACTCTCCCGACTTAAACCCCAAATGAACACATGTCGGATGTGTTGGGGAGAAGACCTGCAGCATGCCCACACGCACCAAAGACCATCGAGCAGTCGTCAGCCGCGCTGGTCGAGTAACGGAACGCTCTACAGCAAGAGCCGTGTGGCCAGCACGGGAGCACGTTACAGGGCATACACTGCAATCCGTGGTGATCTATGTCCTTCCGTTTGTAATGTACAGGGAACCATCATAAATCGCGGTGACTTCAGCACAAGTATTGTCTTCGAACAAGAGTAGCATTATTCCTCGTCTCATCGGGTATTTCTTTCAGTAACCTTATGTGCTATACTGTGCTATACTGCTGCAGTTCTTTCATCACGTGAAAGTTACTCTCGCCTGAGCCGTGTTGCGGCTCACGTTTGTGCCGTCGGTAGGTTGGCATCGTGTAATAGGGATAGTAGCGTCTCGTTTTCTTCTTGTGTTTACTGGCGCCACGACGTTTGCTAGCATTGTCTGTCCGCTAGTGGCAGCAGCAGCGGTTATCGATATCTAGTACGGTAGTACTATCTTTGGAGGGACGTCAAGTGTTTCCCAGGTCAGAGTGTGTCAGGTAGTTCGGTTGGGAAGGAGCATCAGTGAGGTCCGGCAGTGCGAAGACATGCCGGGACCGCTGGCGGCACACAGGCACTGTCGGATCGAGGGGCTGTAGTTGCGAGGGTCACAACCTCGTTGTCCACCGAACCCAGGACGTTTGAGTTGAGTGAACATTAACCCAGTAGTGAAACCTGTGGTGTCACCGCCAGACACCACACTTGCTAGGTGGTAGCCTTTAAATCGGCCGCGGTCCGCTAGTATACGACGGACCCGCGTGTCGCCACTGTCAGTGATTGCAGACCGAGCGCCGCGACACGGCAGGTCTAGAGACACTTCCTAGCACTCGCCCCAGTTGTACAGCCGACTTTGCTAGAGATGATTCACTGACAAATTACGCTCTCATTTGCCGAGACGATAGTTAGCATAGCCTTCAGCTACGTCATTTGCTACGACCTAGGAAGGCGCCATTATCAATTGCTATTTATCTTGTGATGCCTGTACCGTCAGACCGATGTACACCAATTATGGATTAAAGTTCAGTATTCCAGCAGCAACGTACCTTATTGGCTATATTAATTACATTGTCCTGTTCTCACGCCAGCCTGCGTGAGCTTAACGCGTGCCTTTCGGCTACCAATCATAGAGGCTTGGCTGTCTTGCCAAGTCACAACAAAACCTCCACTATTTTGAGATCACGCCATTTGTTCGCATGCTGCTGCTCACAGGGTCGCTGAGACGAAGAGCGACGAGTGGAGTGTTTGGAGTTTATTATTAATCATTGAATTCCTTGTGTTTCTTGACGAAGTTCAACCAGCAGTATTTTTCTGCCTAGTGGCCGCTAATTCCCCAGTTACCTGCCCTGGAGGTTAGCGTTTTTTCCCGGCAGTGTATCTTTCCTCGAATTACAATGAAATGAACACCCTTAGCTGCTTACAGGCGTTGACATACACCAACGGGGACAGATGAAAATGTGTGCCCCGACCGGTCGTCTGCCGGGCGTCTGCCATGTAAGCAGGAGATCCCGGGTTCGAGTCCCGGTCGGGGCACACATTTTCATCTGTCCCCGTTGACGAATGTCAACGCCTGTAAGCAGCTAAGGGTGTTCATTTCATTGTAATTTCATTCTAACGAGCTGCATGGTCACCGATGGTATCTGTTCTTTCGGACATGTCCATCTTAGTATATATCTTTCCTCGCCTTGCCGCTGCTGTCCGGTAAATCGTGTAGTTCGACAGCCTCCGTGATTGTGGTTCGGATATTTGTTTCTTTTGGACTACTTTGGTTGTAGTGTGTCCTTCTGCTTCTGGATGTTCTAAACACCGGATTCAGAAGACACAGTGCTGTCCGCTGGTTCCGCCTTGCCTGGGTTATTGCATCATTGTGTTGGTTATCAGACATTAGGTATATGTTGACCGGCGTTTAAACTGTCACTAGTTTGAGCTGCCATCCGGTTAAGTGAATACAACTCTTGGGTTCCTGTCTCATCGTTTATGAAGTTGAGCGACTTTCCCAGGTCGATCCTTGGAGCACCGTGTGAGGCTCAATTCTCTCTTGATTTGGTCAGATTTGATGATTGTCAATAAGGTCTTCAGCAATGAATGCAATTTGTCTTAAGAATTTTTAATTGTTGTTTTTTGTAATATTTTAGTAACAATTTTCTATCTAGGCCTTCAGCTGTCAAATTGTTTTGAGTAATTACTATTGGGATCTTTAGCCGACAAATAATTTGAATTTCTTCACAATAAGGCCTTCAGCTGTGAATGAAATTTGCTCAAGAATTTTTAGTTAGATATGGTCTCTTAATATGATTGTCCTTTTTTTATAATATTTTAGTAAGAATTTGCTATCTACACCTTCAGCTGTCAAATTGTTTTTTGAGTTATTACTATTGGGACCTTCAGCTGACAAATAATTTGAATTTCTTGTCAATAAGGCCTTCAGCGGTGAATGCAATTTGTCTAAATAATTTTTAATTAGATATTGTCTTAACAGTCAAATTTGATAATTGTTCCTTATTGTTAACCTTATATGCAATTGGTTCCAAATAAATGTGTACGTGATTTAAGATTTAACAAAAAGACTGAGCAACCAACGGTAAATGAGTAAGTTCCCCGTCCACACTGAAATCTGCCTTTCCCTAAGTACCACGTCAGTGTAATATATTATTAAACTGAAGCGCCAAAGAAACCGGTATACACATGGGTATTCAGATGCAGAGATACATAAACAGGCAGAAGATGGCACTTGGATCGGCAACGCCTATATAAGACAAGTATCTGGCGCAGTTTTTCGATCGGTTACTGCTGCTACAATGGCAGGTTGTCAAGATTTAAATGAGTTTGAACGTGGTCTTATAGTCGGCTCACGAGCGATGGCACGCAGCAGCTCCGTGGTAGCGATGAAGTGGGGTTTTTCCAGTATGATCATTTCGCGAGTGTACCGAGAATATCAGGAAAACATTCAACATGAGATCTCTGACATCGCTGCGGCCGGAAAAAGATCCTGCAAGAACGGGACCAACGACGACTGAAGAGAATCGTTCAACGTGACAGAAGTGCAAGGCTTCCGCAAATTGCTGCAGATTTCAATGCTGGACCATTAGCAAGTGTCACGGTCCGATCCATTCAACGAAACATCATCGACATGGGCTTTCGCAGCTGGGAGCTGACCCATGTCCCCTTGATGACTGCACGACACAAAGCTTTGCGCCTCTGTGGGCCCGTCAACACCGACATTGGACTGTTGATGACCGAAACATGTTGCCTGTTCGGACGAGTCTCGTTTCAAATTGTGTCGAGCCGATGGACGTGTACGAGTCCGGAGACGAGGTCAAGAATTCATGGACCCTGCATGTTCAAGCTGGTGGAGGCTTTGTAATGGTGTGGGGCGTGTGCAGTTGGAGTGATGTGCGACCCCTGACACGTCTAGATACGACTCCGACAGGTGACACGTACGTAACCATCTTGTCTGATCACCTGCATACATTCAAGTCCATTGTGCACTCCGACGGACTGGGCAATTCCAGCAGGACAGTGCGACACCCCACACGTTCAGAATTGCTACAGAGGGGCACCAGGAACACTGTTCTGAATTTAAACACTTCCACTGGCCACCAAACTCCCCAAACATGAACATTGTTGAGCATATCTGGGATGCCTTGCAACGTGCCGTTCAGAAGAGATCTCCACCCCCTCGTGCTCTTACGGATTTATGGACAACCCTGCAGGATTCATGGTGTAAGTTCCCTCCATCACTACTTCAGACATTAGTCGAGTTAGTGCCACGTCGTGTTGCGGCACTTGTGCGTACTTGCGGGGCCCTACAGTCTCTTTGGCTCTTCAGTGCGATATTGGTGACTTCTTAGGGATCGGTGGTTCTTTGTCCGTAGCTCGTGGTCTTGTGGTAGCGTTATCGCTTCCCGCGCATGGGGTCCCGGGTTCGATTCGCGGCGGGGCCAGGGTTTTTTGTCTGGCTCGTGATGACTAAAAAAAAAAAAACTGGGTGTTGTGTGTCTTTCATCCTCATTTCATTATCATTGACTCGCAAGTCGCCGAAGTGGCGTCAACTAAAAAGGACTTCCAATACGGCGGCCGAACTTCCTTTGAGGGGCCTCCTGGGCAACAATGCCATACGATCATTTCATTCTTTTTGTTGTTCTTTAATACATCTGCATCTACATTTATACTCCGCAAGCCACCCAGTGGTGTGTGGCGGTGGGCACTTTACGTGCCACTGTCATTACCTCCCTTTCCTGTTCCAGTCGCGTATGGTCCGTGGTAGAACGACTGCCGGAAAGCCTCCGTGCGCGCTCGAATCTCTCTAATTTTACATTCGTGATCTCCTCGGGAGGTATAAGTAGGGGGACGCAATATATTCGAAATCTTATCCAGAAACGCACCCTCACGAAACCTGCACAGCAAGCTACACCGCTAAGCAGAGCGCATCTCTTGCAGAGTCTGCCACTTGAGTTTGCTAAACACCTCCGTAACGCTACCACGCTTACCAAATAACCCTGTGACGAAACGCGCCGCTCTTCTTTGGATCTTATCTGTCTCCTCTGTCAACCCGACCTGGTACGGATCCCATACTGATGAGCAGTACTCAAGTATAGGTCGAACAAGTGTTTTGTAAGCCACCTCCTTTGTTGAGGGACTAAATTTTCTAAGGACTCTCCCAATGAATCTCAACCTGGCACCCGCCTTACCAACAATTAATTTCATATGATCATTCCACTTCAAATCGTTCCGCACGCATACTCCCAGATATTTTACAGAAGTAACTGCTACCAGTGTGCTTGACAGAAAGCTGGCGGGGATGGGGAAAGGGGAGGGGGGGGCAGGAAGAAACACTGACAACCGTCTCTCCCCCTCCCCCCCTTCTGAACCGAACCTTAGACGCTATCTCTTCAAGGAAACCGATTGACGCCGTGGAGTTAATGCGGCCTTCTCTTTGCCGTCCGAGTGGAGGAAGCACACATAAGAGAAATTAACAGAGCGTACCCTGCAAGAAAGTGCTGTATCTCAACTGACTATCCACAGACGAAAGAGGTGGCGTCAGAACTTTACCCCAGAGTTATTAGTAAAGAAAACTTTTCCGGAACTCAGGTGTAGAACGCGATTCTCAGAGCTGTGCCGGATCTACGAATTTACGGCGGAACGGCGAGGGCCGCTGAAGAGTTTACAGAAGACTGACGGAGCAGTTTTGCTCGTCGCGAAGGTGTGTGTGGCGGTGGGCGCTTCTTTGCGAATGTTAATGTCTCCGCCTCTTACTCGGCTGCAATTAAGACGCGCCCGCCGAAATATTAAAGTCTGGAAGACGGGCGTCAAGTTTCGACAAAGAAGCTCCCTCCGGAATGACATTAGCCGGCCTGTGTAGTTCCGGGGGCCGCCGCCGCGGAAACAGCGCCGCCCGCGGCCGCCGCCTGGTGATATCTCCGTCACGTCGCGAGTTTTACGGGAGCGCGGAGCGGCGGCTGCCGTGCGCCACCGCCGGGCTCTTCTCATGTAAATGACCGCCCTCGCCTCGCCTGCCAGGCCCCGGGCCGTACTTTGACTCGCAGCCGCGGCCGTGCCACCGAGGAGGAATCTCCCTCGCTACAAAGCTATAATCGACTGCATCGCAAACTTCAAACGGTTTTAGAAACCTCAAAAGCCGGGGCTAATTTGACTTGAAAATGCGGCCGTCCCCGCCTCCGCCGCCGGCGGCCGATCGCGGGGCAAATCCTCTCTGTGGCTACGGTCCGCGGCCCGGCCGACCTTCGTTTGGTTAACAAATTCAATGCCTGCTTTGATAAATTGGAACGGATTCTGGCAAGAAAAAAAGCTGGCACAACATCGCCCTCGGCTAAGGGAACATCTTTCCTGCTCCCGATCGAAGCGAGGTTTTCTTTGGCTTTGTACTGAATCATAAACCCTGGGTAATGAAATCGGATCTCTGTAAAGTTATTGGCAGTATTGATAGTCCTCCTAACTGCAAAGAGATTGCAAATGTCAGTCTGTCAGAGGTCAGGCGACCGCTCTTCAGTCTTAGTTAAGGGGGGTAGGACGTCAAACTGGCCAACTTGGAGCAGGACAGGCACCACAGGACATTTTAATTTCCACTGTCTATACTCTTACAAATAAATTCGTAAAACTTTGTCAGCATGACCAGGAAGGATTCAAAATTCACACTCATAGCAGTTGAAGTTCTAAAACATAACGAAGTAATTTTTTTTACATGTGAAATTTCATCATTTTTTTCACTTACTAATGGCAGAATTTGTTGTTATAGGTACACTTTTCTTCATAAGTAAGAGAGATTCTTCGATGAATTTTGCACAGCATACAAACCATACTTAAAGGTGTATGAAACTCTACAATTTTCCAAATCTATTAAAAACTGTGGTAAAAATGGAGGTAATTAACTACAAAATTTGTGTTTTTCCTAAACATGAAGTTTAAAATATAACAGTTCATTCGTTTTTCATACATTAAATAAATTCTAGAGTTTCATACACCTGTGAGTATGGTATGTATGATGTGCAAAATTCATCGAAGAATCTCTCTAACTTATGAAAAAAAAAAAGTACCTATAGCAACAAATCTAGCCTTTAGTAAGTGAAAAAAATGATGAAATTTCACACGTAAAAAAAATTATTTTGTTATGTTTTCGAACTTCCACTGCAGTGAGTGTGAATCCTGAATCCTTCCTGGTGATGCTGACAAAGTTTTATGAATTTATTTGTAAAAGTATAGACACTGGAAATTAAAATGTTTTGTGATGCCTCTCCTGCTCCAAGTCGGCCCGTTTGACGTCCTACCCCTCTTAAAATATTTAGCAGACAAGTGAAACATAGACCAACGATTAAAAAACTTCTAAATCAAAGCGACTTATTGTGCTTTAAATCCAAATTTGATAACCAAATATCCAGTGAGGTGCCGTAGTGGTTAGCATGCTGGCCTCGCGTTCGGGAGGACGACGGTTTATACCCGTGTCCAGCCATCCAGATTTAGGTTTCCCGTGATTTCTTTAAATCGCTACAGGCAGATACTGGGATGGTTCCTTTGAAAGAGCACGGCCGATTATCTTTACTACACTTGACACAATCCGACCTTGTGCTCCGTCCCTAATGTTCACGATGTCGACGGTAAGTTAACCTCAATCTTCCTTCAGGGTGTCAAATCTAACACCTTCCAGCATCTAATTTCCAAATTTATTTTATTTGGCTTCCAGTTTCGGCGATTTACTACGTCATCTTCAAGCGTCGCCGGTACCAGACTGAAAGAGATAACCGAGAAAGGTGGATGGTGCACGTCTTACACACAGTGGTAACACGCAATAACATAACAATAGCAACCAGAACAGAAAGTTACATAAAGTTCCAGATAAATTAAGGAAAAAAATAAGAGAACAGTTGCACACTTAAACGTGTGAGCAAAGTACACTACTGGCCATTAAAATTGCTACACCACGAAGGTGACGTCCTACAGACGAGAAATTTAACCGACAGGAAGAAGATTCTGTGATATGCAAATGATTAGATTTTCAGAGCATTCACACAAGCTTCGCGGCGGTGGCGACACCTACAACGTGCTGACATGAGGAAAGGTTCCAACTGATTTCGCATACACAAACAGCAGTTGACCGGCGTTGCCTGGTGAAACGTTGTTGTGATGCCTCGTGTAAGGACGAGAAATGCGTACCATCACGTTTCCGACTTTGATAAAGGTCCTATTGTAGCCTATCGCGATTGCGGTTTATCGTATCGCGACATTGCTGCTCGCATTGATCGACATCCAATGACTGTTAGCAGAATATGGAATCGGTGGGTTCAGGAGGGTAATACGGAACGCCGTGCTGGATCCCAACAGCCTCGTATCACTAGCAGCCGAGATGACAGGCATCTTGACACTTCCTGGCAGATTAAAACTGTGTGCCTGACCGAGACTCGAACTCGTGACCTTTGCCTTTCGCGGGCAAGTGCTCTACCAGCTGAGCTACCGAAGCACGACTCACGCCCGGTACTCACAGCTTTACTTCTGCCAGTACCTCGTCTCCTACTAGCACTCCTGAAAGAAAGGATATTGCGGAGACATGGCTTAGCCACAGCCTGGGGAATATTTCCAGAATGAGTCTCGGTCGGGCACACAGTTTTAATCTGCCAGGAAGTTCCATATCAGCGCACACTCCGCTGCAGAGTGAAAATCTCATTCTGGACAGGCATCTTATCCGCATGGCTGTAACGGATCGTGCAGCCACGTCTCGATCCCAGAGTCAACAGATGGGGACGTTTGCAAGGCAACAACCATCTGCACGAACAGTTCGATGACGTTTGCAGCAGCATGGACTATCAGCTCGGAGACCATGGCTGCGGTTACCCTTGACGCTGCATCACAGACAGGAGCGCCTGCGATGGTGTACTCAACGACGAACCTGGGTGCACGAATGGCAAAACGTAATTTTTTCGGATGAATCCAGGTTCTGTTTACAGCATCATGATGGTCGCATCCGTGTTTGGCGACATCGCGGTGGACGCACATTAGAAGCGTGTGTTCGTCATCGCCATACTGGCGTATCACCCGGCGTGATGGTATGGGGTGCCATTGGTTACACGTCTCGGTCACCTCTTGTTCGCACTCTGGCACTTTGAACAGTGGACGTTACATTTCAGATGTGTTACGATCCGTGGCTCTACCCTTCATTCGATCCCTACGAAACCCTACATTTCAGCAGGATAATGCACGACCGCATGTTGCAGGTCCTGTACGGGCCTTTCTGGATACAGAAAATGTTAGACTGCTGCCCCAGCCAGCATATTTTCCAGATCTCTCACCAACTGAAAACGTGTGGACAATGGTGTCAGAGCAACTGGCTCGTCACAATACGCCAGTCGCTACTCTTGATGAACTGTGTTATCGTATCGATGCTGCATGGGCAGCTGTACCTGTACACGCCATCCAAGCTCTGTTTGACTCAATGCCCAAGCGTATCAAGGCCGTTTTTACGGCCAGAGGTGCTTGTTCTGGTTACTGATTTCTCAGGATCTATGCACTCAAATTGCTTGAAAATGTAATCACATCTCAGTTCTAGTATAATATATTTGTCCTATGAATACCCGTTTATCATCTGCATTTCTTCTTGGTGTAGCAATTTTTATGCCCAGTAGTGTAACTTCCTGTACTGGTTGGTATTATTATGTTATTACATATATAAGACTTGCACCACCCCCTTCTTTGGTTATCTACTTCAAACTGGTGCTATTGCTGTCTGTACACGGGGCCTCAAGATGGCGTAGTAAATTGACGCAACTGGTAGCCAACTAAAATAAGTGTGGAAAATAGTAGCCTGAAAGGTGTTTGATTGGACATCCTGTAACGAACAGACGAGTCCCGCAACCATCTCTGAAAAGATGGACGTACAGAGACAATCTTCCTTCCTTTATTTAATAACAAAATAACTATCACCCCATGTTTTTTCACAAAAAATACAGGGTGACAATTATCGAACTAAATGAAATAAAATCGTCACAACACCTGAATGGTTTGCAAAGTGCACGGTTGGCCGCGGGCATCATGGGTATTAGTATGTGCATGGTTTGGATTAGCCCACTTTCATTTGGATAGGTTCTTCAATAAGCAAAATTGGAGCATTTAGGGGGCTGAGGATCCAGATTTCGCGGTCGAGGAGTCTCCTCACCTTCAACAGGCGGCTGTATGGTGTGCAATGTCCAGCTACGGAATAATCGCTGCGATATTCCTTAATGGCACGGTGACTATCGAACGGTGCGTGTAGGTTTTGGAAGATGATGTCATCCTCATTATCCAAAGTGGCTCTGATTTCAGATAGGTGTGTTTTTTATGCAAGACTGAGCTCGACCGCATCGAAGCAGTAGAGTGTTTGATGTCCAGAAGGAGCACTCTGGGGACCGCATTCTGGCTCTGGGGTACCCAGGTTTGGGCCTCGATTGGTCACCGCAATCTTCGGATCTGAACACATGCGACTCCTTTTTGTGGGGCTATATTGAAGACAAGGTTTAGAGCAATAACCCCAAAACCACTACTGAGCTGAAAACAGCCATTTAGGAGGTCATCGACAGCATGACCCGCGGAAGTGTCGGAAAATCGATGCTGTCGATGACCTCGACTGCATCGACGTTCCGACAGTTCAGCGGGTCATGCAGAATTTCGTTATTCGTCTGCGCCACATCATCGCCAAGGATATCGAACGTGTCATAACCTAAATCCGAATATCTGTAGTGAAGTTTACATGTTGAATAAAACTTGTGCACGCCGTAGTTTGTAACTAATTTACGTTTTTTTTTCATATAGTTTGCCCTGTAGTTGTATCGCCCCCTGTTTATTCACAAGTCACATTTAGTATTTTAGAGAATCCATTTTAACGACTTTAGATATACGTATTTCGCATACCGTCTAAATTAGTGTTGCTGCTCATCAGATTTGAATTGGCGAACCGTTAACCGTTACTCTTCGTACTGTGCAGCTCAGCTCGCAGCATTTCCCACTCTCCTGGAGAATTAACCATCCGCTGTTTCACAAGTTCTGCAACCCTCCAAGTTGTCTCTTTTCCCTGAATTTTGACTCCCTTTTACAACTTCTCCTTGGCTACCTCCACAGCTTGCACACTGTAGAGACCGGTAAACGTTAGGGATAGGCTAAAATTCCGTCTCAGTCCTGTTTCAAATACCGTTGCCCTTTCTCGACTGTAGGCTCTTATACCTGCAGTCTGGTTTCTGTAGAACTTGTCAATAACCTTTCATTCGCTGTATTTTCAGGCTACTACCTTCAAATTCCAAAGAGTGGATTTAGTCAGCACTGGCAGGAGCTTTCTATAAACCTGAAAACGCTATAAATGTGTTCTTGTCTTACTTTAACCTATCTTCTAAGTTTATAGTAATTATTACCCACGTGTTCTTACATTTCTTCAGAAACCTAACTGATTTTCCCCGAGGTCAGCTCCTACCAGTTTTTCCGTTCTTCTGTAAATAACTCGAGTCATCAGTTGTAACCATACACTAATAAACTGATAATTTGGTAATATTCACACCTGTCTGCACCTTACCTCTGTGGATTAAGAGTTTTTACATTCTTCTTGAAGTCTGGCGGTATTTCGGTACCTCCAGTGCTCTGTTAAATGATGAAAGCAGTATCATATCTCTCACCTCACTTTCTTCCTCTTCTCTTTCTAGTAATTATTTTCAATTTTGTTTCCACTATATAGAGCCTCTATGTACCCCTTCCACCTTTAAACATTCCCTTCTTCTGTTGTATTCCTCTCCCCTTTTTCAGTCGATGGTTGACTAATGTTCCCATTGAAACTCTCAACAACCTCTGGTTCCTTCAGTTCATCCAGATCCAATTTTGTGCTTTACGTAATTTGTCAGTTTTAATTTGCAATAAATTATGCCGAGACTCCATGTCTACTTCTCCATCTACAACCATACTCTGCAAATCACTATAAAGCACACAGCCGAGGATATTTCCCAGTTATTACTACTTCTATTCTTCCCAGTACTCTTGTCTTCCTGATCCCTGTCGGAGTAATATATAGAAGGTTGTCGTATATTCTTAGATTTATCACTTAAACGAGGTTCTTGAAACTTTCTAAGTAAGGGTTCTGGTGACAATTTGCATCAGTCTTCAATAGCTGTATGCCAATTTAGTTCCTACAGCATCTCTGTGACACTCTTAGTCAAATGAACCTGTGACCAACCATGCCGCCCTTCTTTGAGTGTGTTCAGTATCCCCCTTTAGTCCTATATCATACGAGTCTGAGCTATATTCTAGCATGACTCACATGATTGTTTCCTAAACAATCTCAATTCTGCCAATGAGCCGAAACTTGTTACCTGCTTTCCATTTCATGTCCCTACAGATTGCTACAACTCGGGAAATGGAAAAAAGAACACATTGACATCGGTGTGTCAGACCCACCATACTTGCTCCGGACACTGCGAGAGGGCTGTACAAGCAATGATCACACGCACGGCACAGCGGACACACCAGGAACCGCGGTGTTGGCCGTCGAATAGCGCTAGCTGCGCAGCATTTGTGCACCGCCGCCGTCAGTGTCAGCCAGTTTGCCGTGGCATACGGAGCTCCATCGCAGTCTTTAACACTGGTAGCATGCCGCGACAGCGTGGACGTGAACTGTATGTGCAGTTGACGGACTTTGAGCGAGGGCGTATAGTGGGCATGCGGGAGGCCGGGTGGACGTACCGCCGAATTGCTCAACACGTGGGGCGTGAGGTCTCCACAGTACATCGATATTGTCGCCAGTGGTCGGCGGAAGGTGCACGTGCCCGTCGACCTGGGACCAGACCGCAGCGACGCACGAATGCACGCCAAGACCGTAGGATCCTACGCAGTGCCGTAGGGGACCGCACTGCCACTTCCCAGCAAATTAGGGACACTGTTGCTCCTGGGGTATCGGCGAGGACCATTCGCAACCGTCTCCATGAAGCTGGGCTACGGTCCCGCACACCGTTAGGCCGTCTTCTGCTCACGCCCCAACAACGTGCAGCCCGCGTCCAGTGGTGTCGCGACAGGCGTGAATGGAGGGACGAATGGAGACGTGTCGTCTTCAGCGATGAGAGTCGCTTCTGCCTTGGTGCCAATGATGGTCGTATGCGTGTTTGGCGCCGTGCAGGTGAGCGCCACAATCAGGACTGCATACGACCGAGGCACACAGGGCCAACACCCGGCATCATGGTGTGGGGAGCGATCTCCTACACTGGCCGTACACCACTGGTGATCGTCGAGGGGACACTGAATAGTGCACGGTACATCCAAACCGTCATCGAACCCATCGTTCTACCATTCCTAGACTGGCAAGGGAACTTGCTGTTCCAACAGGACAATGCACGTCCGCATGTATCCCGTGCCACCCAACGTGCTCTAGAAGGTGTAAGTCAACTACCCTGGCCAGCAATATCTCCGGATCTGTCCCCCATTGAGCATGTTTGGGACTGGATGAAGCGTCGTCTCACGCGGTCTGCACGTCCAGCACGAACGCTGGTCCAACTGAGGTGCCAGGTGGAAATGGCATGGCAAGCCGTTCCACAGGACTACATCCAGCATCTCTACGATCGTCTCCATGGGAGAATAGCAGCCTGCATTGCTGCGAAAGGTGGATATACACTGTACTAGTGCCGACATTGTGCATGCTCTGTTGCCTGTGTCTATGTGCCTGTGGTTCTGTCAGTGTGATCATGTGATGTATCTGACCCCAGGAATGTGTCAATAAAGTTTCCCCTTCCTGGGACAATGAATTCACGGTGTTCTTATTTCAATTTCCAGGAGTGTATATATATATATATATGAGTTGGCCGATTCCAGTTGTGACTGTTTGCAACCTAGCCACCTCTGGAAATGTCTCACAGTTCAAAATGTGGTTTAGAAATCTTATCGTACAATTATGTAATCCGCGCTAAATGTTCTAATGTTTCCAGCTCTCTTTCGTTTATACAGTATTCTTCATGAATCTCAAATCAAGTGTTATCAATGAGTAAATTGTTTTTTGTGCAAAATTCTACCAGGCGGCTTCCTCTTTCACTCCTATCCTCCAGTCCATGTTCTCCTACCCTCGCTCAGTAATCTTTGGTTCTTTTGACTTAACTAAGTGCTGTCTTCTTAAATTCCTACATTTTTGCAGTTTCTTCGGTTTTAGCTTACAGATCATAAGCCATAAATTAAGACCAGAGTCCACAACTGCCCTCTAAATGCCATACAGTTCAAAATCTGGTTTTGAAATTTCTGCTTACCATTAAGAAATTAATACGAACCCTTCCAATGTCAGCAGGTCTCTTCCACGTATACAGCCTCCTTACATGCTTCTTCAGTCTAGTGATAGAAGTGATTCAATTATGCTCTGTGCGATATTCTATCAGGCAAGATGCTTTTACATTTCTTTCGGCCAATCCAAATCATCCTATTTTCCCTATCTACCTCTTCCTACTGTCGAATTCCTGTCCCCCATCACAATTAAATTTTCGTCTCAGTTAAATCTTTGAGTATCTTGACTACGATAATGCCTTCACTATGCCGTTCAGAGTAGTTTATTCATATTCCTATTTTCTTATTCATTACCAGACCTACTCCTCCATTGCCACTATTTCATTTTGTAGTGATAAACCTGTGCTAACATGGCCAAAAGTCCTGTTCTTCCTGCCACTCCACTCCAATAATTTCCACTATATGTAACTTGAACCTATCCATTTTCCTTTTTAATTATCTGATCTTCCCACCCAATTAAGGGACCTAACATTCCACTCTCCGACACGTGGAATGCCGGCCAGTGTGGCCACGCGGTTAAAGGCGCTTCAGTCTGGAACCGCGCGACCGCTACGGTCGCAGGTTCGAATCCTGCCTCGGGCATGGATGTGTGTGATGTCCTTAGGTTCGTTAGGTTTAAGTAGTTCTAAGTTCTAGGGGACTGATGACCTCAGATGTTAAGTCCCATAGTGCTCAGAGCCATTTGAACCATTCTTGAACACGTGGAATGCCAGTTTTGTTTTTACTGATGACGACATCCTCCTGATTAGTCACCCCCAGAATTCCGCTTGGGGGCTTAGCCAAGAAGTTGCCACCATTATAAAGGGTTAGTCACCTAACATTACCGCTGGATATATTTCGTAAACCACATCAAATACTGACGAATCGAATCCACATACCGAACGTGAGGAGAGGGGCTAGTGTAATTGGTTAATACAAACCATAAAAAAATGCACGGAAGTATGTTTTTTAACACAAACCTACGCTTTTTTAAGTGGAACCCCGTTAGTTTAGTTAGCACATCTCAACATATAAACAAATACGTAATCAGTGCCGTTTGTTGCATTGTAAAATGTTAATTACATCCCCGGAGATATTGTATCCTAAAGTTGACGCTTGAGTACCACTCCTCCGCTGTTCTATCGTGTGTATCGGAGAGCACCGAATTACGTAGGGATCCAAAGGGAACGGTAATGGACCTTAGGTACAGAAGAGACTGGAACAGCACATTACGTCCACATGCTAACACCTTTTTATTGGTCTTTTTCACTGACGCACATGTACATTACCATGAGGGGTGAGGTACACGTACACACGTGGTTTCCGTTTTCAATTACGGAATGGAATAGAGTGTGTCCCGACATGTCAGGCCAATAGATGTTCAATGTGGTGGCCATCATTTGCTGCACACAACTGCAATCTCTGCCGTAATGAATGTCGTACACGCCGCAGTACATCTGGTGTAATGTCGCCGCAGGCTGCCACAATGTGTTGTTTCATATCCTCTGGGGTTGTAGGCACATCACGGTACACATTCTCCTTTAACGTACCCCACAGAAAGAAGTCGAGAGGTGTAAGATCAGGAGAACGGGCTGGCCAATTTATGCGTCCTCCACGTCCTATGAAACGCCCGTCGAACATCCTGTCAAGGGTCAGCCTAATGTTAATCGCGGAATGTGCAGGTGCACCATCATGCTGATACCACATACGTCGACGCGTTTCCAGTGGGACATTTTCGAGCAACGTTGGCAGATCATTCTGTAGAAACGCGATGTATGTTGCAGCTGTTTGGGCCCCTATAATGAAGTGAGGACCAATGAGGTTGTCGCCAATGATTCCGCACCATACATTTACAATCCACGGTCGCTGTCGCTCTACCTGTCTGAGCCAGCGAGGATTGTCCACGGACCAGTAATGCATGTTCCGTAGATTCACTGCCCCGTGGTTTGTGAAACCCGCTTCATCGGTAAACAGGTAGAACTGCAACGCATTCTCTGTTAATGCCCATTGACGGAATTGCACTGGATGATTAAAGTCATCACCATGTAATTGCTGATGTAGCGACACATGAAACGGGTGAAAGCGGTGACGATGCAGTATGCGCATGACACTACTTTTACTCAGTCCACCGGCTCTCGCAATGTCCCGTGTACTCATGTGTGGGTTCATGGCAACAGCAGCTAACATACCAACTGCACCCGCATCTCCTGTGACGGGCCTATTACGGACCCGTTTGCGTGCTACGACCATACCTGTTGCATACAGTTGGCGGTAGATGTTTTGCAATGTGCGGCACGTTGGATGCTCTCTGTCCGGGTACCGTTCTGCATACACCCTGCAGGCTTCAGCTGCATTTCGTCGACACTCGCCATAGATGAGTATCATCTCCGCCTTTTCAGAGTTCGAATACACCATGGTCACAGTTCCTACAACACTACACTATCACAGACGTCTGGTAACACGGTGGTCTGCGTGCGGAGACGAATACAGAATAACAATAGCAGCAAGCGCTACATGCGGACACTGCGACAGCTAGACCAAACCACAACAGTGCACTACAGCCACACTCGTAAACACGGTCGTCATCGTAAACATGTCCCTGCAGATGCTGCTCGCCGACCGTGGCCCGTGTTTGTTACACCACGCAACTGAACGTCGTAGGTTTCAAGCGTCAACTTTAGGTTACAATATCTCCGGATGTAATTAACATTTTACAATGGAACAAACGGCACTGATTATGTATTTGTTTATATGTTCAGATGTGCTAACAAAACTAACGGGGTTCCATTTAAAAAAACGTAGGTTTGTGTTAAAAAGCATACTTCCGTGCATTTTTGTATGGTTTATATTAAAGAATTACACTAGCCCCTCTCCTCGCGTTCGGTCTGTGGAATCGGTTGGTCAGTATTTGATGTGGTTTACGAAACGTTCGGTGACTCACCCTGTATATAGTAGAGCTGCAAGCCATATGGGAATGTAACGGTTGTAGTTTCCTTTTGCTTTCAGGTGTTCTCAGTACCGCTCACAGTAAGGCAATGTTACTTAATGTCACGAAGCCAGATCAATCAATCATTCTCACTAGCCAACCGGGGTGGCCGAGCGGTTCTAGGCGCTACAGTTCGGAGCTGCGCGACTGCTACGGTTGCAGGTTCGAATCCTGCCTCGGGCATGGATGTGTGTGATGTCCTTAGGTTAGTTAGGTTTAAATAGTTCTAAGTTCTACGGGACTGATGACCTCAGAAGTTAAGTTCCATAGTGCTCAGAGCCATTTGAACCCATTCTCACTACTGTTTCTGTAAGCACTGAAAAGGCTGTTACCCATTTTGAAAAACGTATATGTGTGTTCTGCCCTCTCCGACATCGTTGCACCTATGACACAGCTATCTGTGTCGTTAAATTCAAGCCACTGCACCTTGGCTAGAGGAACTAGGTATATCTGAAGGAAGATAAACAAAGTAAGAGCCTACGGAATATCAGACCAGCTGTGTGGCTGGATTGAAGAATTTTTAGCAAACAGAACACAGCATGTTGTTATCAATGGAGAGACGTCTACAGACGTTAAAGTAACCTCTGGCGTGCCACAGGGGAGTGTTATGGGACCATTACTTTTCACTATATATATAAATGACCTAGTAGATAGTGTCGGAAGTTCCATGCGGCTTTTCGCGGATGATGCTGTAGTATACAGAGAAGTTGCAGCATTAGAAAATTGTAGCGAAATGCAGGAAGATCCGCAGCGGAGAGGCACTTGGTGCAGGGATTGGCAACTGACCCTTAACATAGACAAATGTAATGTATTGCGAATACATAGAAAGAAGGATCCTTTATTGTATGATTACATGATGGCAGAACAAACACTGGTAGCAGTTACTTCTGTAAAATATCTGGGAGTATGCGTGCGGAACGATTTGAAGTGGAATGATCATATAAAATAAATTGTAGGTAAGGCGGGTACCAGGTTGAGATTCATTGGGAGAGTCCTTAGAAAATGTAGTCCATCAACAAAGGAGGTGGCTTACAAAACACTCGTTCGACCTATACTTGAGTATTGCTCATCAGTGTGGGATCCGTATCAGATCGGGTTGACGGAGGAGATAGAGAAGATCCAAAGAAGAGCGGCGCGTTTCGTCACAAGGTTATTTGGTAACCATGATAGCGTTACGGAGATGTTTAGCAAACTCAAGTGGCAGACTCTGCAAGAGAGGCGCTCTGCATCGCGGTGTAGCTTGCTGTCCAGGTTTCTAGAGGGTGCGTTTCTGGATGAGGTATCGAATATATTGCTTCCCCCTACTTATACCTCCCGAGGAGATCATGAATGTAAAATTAGAGAGATTCGAGCGCGCACGGAGGCTTTCAGACAGTCGTTCTTCCCACGAACCATACGCGACTGGGACAGAAAAGGGAGGTAATGACAGTGGCACGTAAAGTGCCCTCCGCCACACACCGTTGGGTGGCTTGCGGAGTATGCGATGTAGATGTAGATGAAGATTAGGGTTTAACTCGTGTTATTAGAGGTGGTAAACGAGCTCGATATGGGGAAGGAAATCGAGTATTTCCTTTCAGGGGAACCAGCCCTACATTTACTTTATGTTATTTAGGCAAATCACGAAAAACCTACATCTGGATGACGGACTGGTGATCTGAACCGCCGTCGTCGTGAGTAAAAGGCCAGTGTCTTGCCAGTGTCCCACTTAGTTCAGTAGGCCGGTAGATTTCCGTGATGGCTTCACAATCATGGAGGTGGAGACGATTAAAGCAACGCTCGAAACGTGTACGGCATATTCGTGGATGGAGGGGAGTTGAGACGTGTTGATAGAGGCGCAGCAGCAGGCCACGCTTCTGTAGAATGGCAGGTACAGTAAAGTGTTTGCAGAACTGATCCAACAGTACTGAACATACACTGATGAGCCAGAACATTATGACCACCGACCTACTGTCGATATAAACATGTCCAGACGATAGCAGCCTCACCTGGTGAGGAATGACTGCTAGTCAGACACACGCACATGTAGTATCAGTGAGCGTGCTGTCCGTATGCAGAATGCAGAAGATGCGCGATCTGTCTCAGTATGACCGAGGGCAGACTGGAAGGGCCCGCAGGCTCGGCATGAGCATTTCGGAATCTGCACGACTTCTGCTAGGTGTTCTGATACGAGTTTCTTCAGTACGTGGCGAGACCACGGGGAAACCACGTCCACACGTCGAGGGATTGGGCGGCCACCACTCCTTACAGATGTCGGACGTCGTAGGCTGGACATATTGGTAAGAAAGGACAGGCGATGAACTGTGGCGGAACTAACATTGGATTTTAACGCTGGGAAGAGTACAAATGTGTCTGAATACACAGTGTGCCGAACACTCCCAACGATGGGCTTCCGCAACCGACGACCCATGCAGGTGGCAATGTTAACACCACGACATTGGCACTACGACTGAAATGGGCACGTGACCATCGACACTGGACGTTGGCGCAGTGAGAGCGTTGCATGGTCTGATGAATCTCGATACCTCCTTCGTCGTGCCAACGGGAGGGCGCGAATCCGTCGTCTTCAAGGGGAACAGCTCCTTGGCACTTGTACTGCGATACGGAGACAAGCTGGCGGCGGTTCCCTTGTGAGTTGAGGAACATTCACGTGACCGTCCATGGGTCCAGTGCAGCTCGTGCAAGACACCATTACCGACAAGGAGTGTCTTACGCTGGCTGCAGATCACGTACACCCCTTCATGACGATCAAGTTTCCTGACGGTATCGGCATTTTTCAACAAGATAATGCGCCATGTCACAAGCCAGGAATCAGATGGACTGGTTCGAGGAACACAGAGGCGAGTTCCAATTCTACATCTACATCTACATCCATACTCCGCAAGCCACCTGAAGGTGTGTGGCGGAGGGTACCTTAAGTACCTCTATCAGTTCTCCCTTCGATTCCAGTCTCGTATTGTTCGTGGAAAGAAAGATTGTCGGTATGCCTCTGTGTGGTCTCTAATCTCTCTGATTTTATCCTCGTGGTCTCTTCGCGAGATATACGTACGAGGGAACAATATACTGCTTGACTCCTCGGTGCCGGTCGGTGTGGCCGTGCGGTTAAAGGCGCTTCAGTCTGGAACCGCGTGACCGCTACGGTCGCAGGTTCGAATCCTGCCCCGGGCATGGATGTGTGTGATGTCCTTAGGTTAGTTAGGTTTAATTAGTTCTAAGTTCTAGGCGACTGATGACCTTAGAAGTTAAGTCGCATAGTGCTCAGAGCCATTTGATTCCTCGGTGAAGGTATGTTCTCTAAACTTCAACAAAAGCCCGTACCGAGCTACTGAGCGTCTCTCTTGCAGAGTCTTCCACTGGAGTTTATCTATCATCTCCCTAACGCTTTCGCGATTACTAAATGATCCTGTAACGAAGCGCGCTGCTCTCCGTTGCATCTTCTCTATCTCTTCTATCAGCCCTATCTGGTACGGATCCCACACTGGCGAACAGTATCCAAGCAGTGGTCGAACAAGTGTTCTGTAACCAACTTCCTTTGTTTTCGGATTGCATTTCCTTAGGATTCTTCCAGTGAATCTCAGTCTGGCATCTGCTTTACCGACGATTAATTTTATATGGTCATTCCATTTCAAATCACTCCTAATGCCTACTCCCAGATAATTTATGGAATTAACTGCGTCCAGTTGCTGACCTGCTATATTGTAGTTGTATGATAAAGGATCTTTCTATGTATTCGCAGCACATTACACTTGTCTACATTGAGATTCAATTGCCATTCCCTGCACCATGCGTCAGTTCGTTGCAGATCCTCCTGCATTTCAGTACAATGTTCCATTGTTACAACCTCTCGATATACTACAGCATCATCTGCAAAAAGCCTCAGTGAACTTCCGATGTTATCCACAAGGTCATTTATATATATTGTGAATAGCAACGGTCCTACAACACTCCCCTGCGCAGCACACTGAAATCACTATTACTTCGGAAGACTTCTCTCCATTGAGAATGACATGGTATACAACATCCAATTTGAGAATACACAAAGTAAATTTATTTCTTGAATATGTCTTGCAGGTGTGCTCCATGGTTTCGTAAACATTGCTGCAGTGTCTTAGATAGATAGTGCACTGTTGAAAGTAACATTTTAACAAGAATTTCAGCAACAGCTTCTCGGATCTTACCTTTCAGTTCCTATCTATTCAACACGTTTGAGAATTAGTTGAAACGTGACTGCAAACTTGACCGCAAGTCTAATTAGCAATCAGTTATCAAGGACCGGATAAAAATGTCATAGCCTAGTAGATTGTTCAGCACCCACATGTTCCAACTGTCGGACATCGGGAAGTAAGTCATCAATCAGCAAAAATATGGCAGTCGTGTGTTACCGTACTTTCTCCAAGAGACATTTTTCGTTAGGCAGCTGATGGATCTCTCGGTTGCTTGCCCAACACAGAGGGCCGAAGCTCCACTTTAAACACTTACTTTCTACAGTCTGAAGGCCCGTGAATTTAGTAAGGCACGTCGTCCCCCGTGCAAGACTTCCATATAGGAGGGTGGGTTGTACTGTCACCTTGAAGAAACTAATATTCGTCGACGATTATATCTTTAATAAGATATAGAGACATTAGAGCCTCATGTTGAGCGTGGACTTCTTCTTTTCCTTGACCTGGTGCGCGAGAAGCAGACCTTTATCCATCCACCTACTCTGGTATTTCGTCGTTACTTTCCAAGGGATTCGTTCGTCACTGATCTTTAATTCCGTGTACAGGACTGGTCGCTTCTTGACAAACAGGATCGCTGCCTCCCTCGTTGGGTTAACCGTGATGTTATTCTGCATCGCCCAGGATTCTAATAAGAGAAGAAATCGTATGCTGCCGGATCAGAGGCTCCTGAATGCTATAGCATGTCACCGCTTCTAGGTATTAAACGGTTGCCAAACAACCGGCGTACAGCAGCCACCTGTATTCTTGCTGAATGTGGAGGTTGATTAGCCTTGCTGAAACCAACCACTTTCAGTAATTTGTGGAAATGTCTGTAGTTAGTTTTTGCACAGCAAAGGTTTCGATCACGGCGACGTACCGATCCGACGTGTCTGTAGTCCCAAAGCCATTGTTATCGTGAGAAACATAAGACCCTATTATGCCATATGATGACAAAGCATCCCATACGGATCTTGTTTAAAGTACATTGGACACAGGTGTAGCTGAGAAGGATTTTCTTGTGCTCAATAACGACAATTTTGTTTGGTAACAAATTAGGTAAAATGGAAATGAGCTTCGTCCGAAGTACGTGAATTATCATCGTTATCCTTTATCTTTTCAAGCATTCGTTCACAGAATTGTCGTTGCATTAGATGATCGTTGGGTTTCAGTTCATGGACGATAAGCAGCTTGTTTGGATTGTAATGCTATTCCTGTACCAACGTTCCTCCAACACTGAACTATTCAACCGTAAAAACAATGCATCACGGCCGGTTGAACGATGTGGGTTTCCTCTGACACCAAATTGTCTGGCGTGCGAACGTTTCCCACAAGGCCTGGAAGTATCTGCCTTAATGCTGAACGTCTTTCCTCAAAATTACATACCCATTTGTTAGTTCCATGTGCTGATGGTACGTGATGGGTTGTCTCAAACTGAAGTAATGGCGAAATTCTCTAGGTGAAATCTCAACACTGTCAATGTTTTTGTAAAAAGCGTGACATGAAGATGTGACAAGACGTCTGTGGTCATAAAAACAGAAAAATAATAGCGTTTAGGAAACAAAGTATTTACGTATACAGAATGTAAAAGAACTATGCATACAAAATATACAGTGTTTAGTCGAAATAAATAGAAAAAACTTTTTATATGACAAAAATGTGACAAGTGCACCGTTTCCCCGCTAGGAGTCTTTTGACAATGAACTTCCCTCCGTCTAATTTTCATAGTTTTTTTTCATAGTCTTTTTTGGAAGCAAAAAGGGGAGATTCGAATTTGATTAACATCACAACTACATTTCACCGCTCAGAAGAATAAGTTTTCATTACTGCTAGCAGTGCCCAAGTTACACCATTATTGTTTATTTTATGTTGTCTTTACATGAAAGTTTCTACTGATGTTTGCAGGTTACTGATCGCTGATTATATTCTGACTAACTGACATGCATCTCATTTACGGGAGATGCACGAAGTAACAATATAGTAGCGAGACGCCTCTATGAAGAACGATTTCAAGGAAGGAGATTATCACATTATGTCATGGCCGTCTTCGTGAAACAATTCTACGAATTTCTTTTTGTGAAGAAGAGATGAAGGGCCTGATGTACGAGACACTGATAGTCACTCCAAAATTGTTGGTTCCATTACTAATGAAACACCATGTTGTTTTGGGCGTTTCAGGCAATCATTAGCACTCTTATACCAGTTCTGCATTAATTTAAACGGAGGATATTTCCAGTAACATCTCTGAAAAAAGATTTATCACCTGCCAGTTTGAACAACGCTTCCCAACATTACTAGCGACAAAATCTTCATGGCGCACCTGTAACATTTATGTCGCATAACAAGTTTTTCTTTTATCTCCTCTATAAGCTCTAAAAGTTTCTGTACAGAGTCTTCTTACGCCCTATGTAAGACAACAGCGATGAAACAAATGATACAGAAATCTAGTGAACACAATAAAAACCGCACGCTTTTTCACAGATTACGTAAAAGTATTCGACGGAACCAGCAGAGTAAACCCTTGGTCAAGATACTGTAATAGATATACGAAGAGTATTTTAATCACTTAATATGAATGTCTTTATCTTCGTATTTATGTTCACAGAATATCTTTGTTGGCTTGCTGCCATGGTAATAATCTGTGATTGAGTAAACACAATGCCTCAATCGCACCATGTCGTTTTCTTTGTGTCATTTGTAGCTCGCCAACGGAGACAGTTTCTGACGTTGAAACTCGGCAACAGGAGACTGTGTACTACTACGACTCTCGCCACTAACGGGACACTGAGTAAGTACGGCATCACAAACGATATGACACGCGATCGCATGCGGTAGCTCAGGCTTTGTAGAGAACACAATTAGTATGAGGTTCTACTCCTACTGCTGAGAAGACTATTACTACGGCCTGATACACTTATTGTTGTCGTTAAAGAAATGTTAGGAAGCGCTTTATTTGAACCAAAAAGTGACCAGCTGTTGTAGGCATTCAGTTTAAATATTTGTTTGTCAACTTTTGCACTCCATGAGCACAAACATCTCTGGTTGTCATCGATTTACTTTTTGTTACCAGCTGTTGTCCGCCACCGTCTAATACCAAGGAGGTAAAAAGAGAGGTGAGGTGGCATTACGTAACAGACTTGAAGCCGATGTCCGCCATCTTAACTAGCCCAAAACATTAGGTTCACCGGATTCATAGCCCCATAGCTCACCACGATGACATTTCCCCATGATGTCACTGTGTGGTATTAGTATAGCAAATAAGAACAGAAAAACGTTCGAAATTGTCTTCCTGACGCTATGTTACTAATGTAAGCTCTATAATGTTTAGTATTTAAAACAGTTGTTGCGCACACACAACAGAAATAATGAACAAGACGCTCTCGTAAACAGTAGTCTGCTAAAGTTTTGCGCTACTTAAAATGGTGGCAGGCCCCGCCCACTCTGGCGACAACACAGTGTACAGCGTACGTCTGTAGAGCTACCTCCCTCCTTTTTTTTACCTCCATATCTAATACGCACAGCACGACACTCTCCGGCGCGAAAGTTGTTACCGTTTGACAGCTGGATCGACGCTAGCGCTCCAAGCGGTCAGAAAGCAAACATTCACATGCGTCGTAAGGATAACGCCTGTTCTTAATTATTTCTTACTTAATTAACAAGATAGCTGCTATATTTTTGAGTTACATGCTTGAGTAAATTATCAAGAGACATGAACTATCAAGAAATACACGTAAAAACCGCTGAATCACACTGATTCAATGACATAAGGTACAACTTATTCATGAAGAAATACTTTAGTATATTTGTAGCTTATTCCGCTGAAAATAGGTGAATATAGATACATATTTAATGCATGAGAAGCATATATTTCTGCTGTTGTCTGATGTTACTGTAATAGGCACTTTCTTTGCAATTAAAAATTTTTGTGGAGTCTAATGATTCGCACATTCTTACACTTAACTCGTCTTTCTAATACAAGAATATTCTTTTAAATGTAATAATTATGCTACAAAAGCGAATGTGTTGAAGATTCTTGCCATTTGTGGGTCACGTTTAGTAACAATTGTGGAATTGGTTTCTTCGATGTTAGGAAAGAGTTTTATTGATTTTGACGATTTATTATCACGTCTGTGTGGTTGATACGTTAAATAATGTAGCTATTACATACCATGTACGTTTCTTCCGTTCCACATTCACTGATTTGGCTGAAAGTGTAGCAAACAAAACTGTGCTTTGTTGGGTAGACATATGACGTCTTTTTGCAAAAAGTCAGATCTTGTAGTGTTTACTGGTAATTTTTTGCTAATAAGGGGAAAAAACATTATTTAGTAAATTTCTTTGTTTTTAAAGGCAGTGGTAAACAAACGGCACTGTAAAGTACCGTTTTGTACCTCCCATGGTCCTTAGGAAACTAAATAATGACAAATGTGGTGTAATTTTTTTATTTCTTGTCGATTTTTATGGCACTACATACACTCCCTATTGTAAAAACTACAAATCAGTACATACGTTAGTATTCACACTCATCGTATTCTTAAGTGTGGCTTGTCGGCCACTTGGGGCGCTGCTGTCGCTGCGGGTAACAAAAACATGTCAGTGTGTCGCGACCGTTATGTTAGACTCTGTATCCCACGTAGTCATTCCTTGTTTGACGCCGGCCGCGGTGGTCTAGCAGTTCTGGCGCTGCAGTCTGGAACCGCGGGACTGCTACGGTCGCAGGTTCGAATCCTGCCTCGGGCATGGGTGTGTGTGATGTCCTTAGGTTAGTTAGGTTTAAGTAGTTCTAAGTTCTAGGGGACTTATGACCTAAGATGTTGAGTCCCATAGTGCTCAGAGCCATTTTGAACCATTTGAACCTTGTTTGACCGAAGTGGTAGAACGTTTTACAGTGCAGTTAGTGTGTTTACATGCACTCCCAAACACGGATTTCACAAACCGATTTACGAATACCGCTTCTGATTGCTCATGTACACACTCCAAAATGGATTCTGGAAATCCGTTTCTTGCTACCGGTTTTCCACTTCCACAATCTATGTCGCTTCCTAGTAAACGTAAAACCGTTTCGGAAGAGTGCTTGGGCTTTCGACGAAATGGATGGGCAGTGACTTATTGTACAATGAAGGAGAAGCAGAAATATTAGATTGAGATCATGAAGCTGTCTACCTCTAATATTTAAGTTAAGAGAGATTGCGACTGTGCTCTTCAGGTCAGAACTGGACCATTTGTTTTCCAAACGCCATATTTAACTTTGCTAGCAAATCTGCTTCAGAGCTTAACATGTGAACACGACAGGGAAAATCGGTTTCCGAAATTCGGTTTTCGTCTTTCGGAAGATGTGACACATGTAACCGTAGTGAGTGTGTGTTGTCTGGATAGTGTTAGCAAACTGTGTCTAATGAAGAGCTTTCAGAATTGGAAGGAAACCGGTCTCGTCAGCGAAGCTGCATATCGGCCTCATATCAGCGATTGAGGAATTCTCCGATGAAACACCACTCCGGTACATTAAGTATCATAAGCCGCGCCAGGAAGAAGCGTTGCCTTACATAGCTTTATGACGCCACACACATGTTTGTGGACTTATACTCCATATGCTAGTGTTTTGACACTGAGTAACAGTTCGGAACGGTGTTGAACGCATCCCGGAAGTCGAGGAACACATCATTCTGGGTGTAGGTATCTGCTGGCTTTTGGATTTTGTAGACGATCGGAGCGAGTTAGATTTCACACGATCATCATTTATGAAATATATGTTGTTTCCTACAGAGGAGAGTTTATGTAACCAGAATGTCGTAATCTGAAGATTGGCGACAGCGATATAGGCTACAGAGGAGTGCAACTGTTCGACGACCCTTCTTCATGACATGAATGACCTGCGCATTTTTTTCAATCACTTGAAATACTGCGTTCTTCCAGCGAGCTACAACGTAGTGATGCTAGATGAAGATGAAAGTTCTTTCTCGTACTGTAAGCAGAATCGTATAGGTGGCCCATAAAGTCCCCTCTCCTGTGTTGAGTAATTTCGGCTCATTATATGTCCTACGCTCGCTTATCTCAGACATATTGGTGTTCGTACGACTATCGAAAGGAGGAATTGCAGTGCTAACTTCCTGACGGAAACAATTACGGAAAACGTAATTCAGTATTTCGGCCTTTTCTCTGGCGTCCTCCGTTTCGATTCCAGTATGGCCACTGAGTGAATGATTCATTTACTGTTGAAACATAAGACCAAAACTTCTTAGTATTTGCTGTCAGACCAGGAGTTAAATTTTAGTTTCGAATTCGTTGAATGCTTTCACCCATGGCTATCCTTGCTCTCATTTTGGCTTCCGAGTTTTTATTTTTCTGCAAGGTCTCGGATCCGTGTAAATCAGTGATGAAGCTTTACTTGATTTCAAAGCAGCTATCAGACGTGATTGTTGAAACATGGCGGGTCTACATCTACATTTACGTGCACTCTCCGCATGCCACCGTATGCTGCTTGGCTGAGGGTACCTTGCACCACCACTAGCCACTTTCCTGTTCCATGAGGGAAAAACGATTATATGTATGCTTCCGTACGAACCCTTATCTATATAATCTTATCTTCATGGTCCCTACGCGAAATGTACGGTCGTGGTAGCAGAATAGCTCTGCAGTCAACCTCAAATGCCGTGCCGGTTCCCTATATTTTCTCTGTAGTGCTCCTCGAAAAGAACGTCGCCTTCCCCTCAGTGATTCCCTCCTGAGTTCCAGAAACATCTCCGTAATACTTGGGTGTTGTTAGAAACAAATCGACCAGCCTGCCTCTGAACTCCTCCGATGTCTTCCTTTCATACGACCGAGTGAGTATCCCAAACACTCGAACGTTACTCAACAATGGATCGTGTCTCATGTGCGGTTTACTTTACAGATGAAGCACACTTCCTAAAATTGTCCCAGTAAATCGAAGTGGATCATTCTCCTTCCCTACTACAGTCCTACACACAACGCCATCCGTTGGCGGACGACGTTGAAACCATTATCACTACATTTACTATCCCCCAGGTGGCGTATGATGTTACCGGATCCAAATCGACGTCATATTTCCAGGTCTGCTAGTTTTTTGCCGACATTGTACTTCATACAGCTTTAGACAGGGAACCCAATTTACATAACCGGCATTTGGAGCAGTTATATTTTGCCTAAACTGTACAGGGCTTAAACTGCCTTTGGGAACGGATTGGCTTCAACTAGCTCTTTTTTTTAACTTCTCAAGCACTTCATTGTACTGCTTGAGTCCCTAGATTTGACATAAGGCTGCACCATCTAACTCATACTCATAAATTAAGGATAATTGCAGAATGTGGTGCCACACAACGTGGCACTACACAAAACGGGCGCTAATAGCATAGGTACATAAGGAACACACACGACACAGATCTGTAAGCCCACGGTATTGGTGGTAAGTTGAAAAAACCGTCCAGAAACACGTGCTACAAAACGCCACTGTTTCCTGCGCATGTACCCCGACATCAATATGGGGTATGATCACCATGCACACGTACACTGGCCGCACAACGGGTTGGCATACTCTGGATCAGCTGGTCCAGCAGCTGCTGGGGTATAGCCTCCCATTCTAGCACCAGTGCCTGTCGGAGCTCCTGAAGTGCCCTAGGGGTTTGAAGACGCGCAGCGATACATCGACCGAGAGCATCCCAGACGTGCTCTATGGCGTTTAGGTCTGGAGAACAGGCAGGCCACTCCATTCGCCTGATATCTTCTGTTTGGTGGTACTCCTTCACGGTGGCAGCTCGGTGGGGCCGTCCGTTATTATCCATCAGGAGAAGGTGGGACCCACTTCAACCCTGAAGAGGTGGACATACTGGTGCAAAATGACGTCCCGATACACCTGACCTGTTACAGTTCCTCTGTCAAAGACATGCAGGGGTGTACATGCACCAATCATAATCCCACACGTCACCATAAAACCACGACCTCCATACAGGTCCCTTTCAAGGACATTAAGGGGTTGGTATTTGGTTCCTGGCTCACGCCAGATGAAAACCTGGCGAGAATCACTGTTCAGACTACAGAGTATAACCTGGGACCACTGTTCCAATGACGATGTACTGTGTTCTTGACAACAGGCTTTACGGGCTCTCCTGTGACCAGGGGTCAGGGGAATGCACCTTGCAGGTCTCCGGGCTAATAAACCATGTCTGTTCAGGCGTCTGTAGACTGTGAGTCTGGAGACAACTGTTCCAGTGGCTGCGGTAAGGTCCCGATCAAGGCTGCCTGCAGTACTCCGTGGCCGTCTGCGGGCACTGATGGTGAGATATCGGTCTTCTTGTGGTGTACACTGTGGACTTCCCGTACTGTAGCGCCTGGACACGTTTCCTGTCTGCTGGAATCGTTGCCATAATCTTGAGATCACACTTTGTGGCACACGGAGGGCCGTGCTACGACCTGCTGTGTTTGACCAGCCTCCAGTCGCCCTAGTATTCTACCCCTCATAACGTCATCAATATGTGTTCTTTGAGCCATTTTCAGCACACAGTCACCACCAGCACGTCTGGAAACGTCTGCACACTTACTCGCTGCACTATACTCTGACATTCACCAAGACACCTCTGCGTATGTGGACTGCTGCCAGCGGCACCGAGCGACGACCGCAGGTCAAATGCACTGCATGGTCATAGCCCGAGGTGATTTGAACCCGCAAACCGCCTACCAGAGCGTTGTTTCGCCATGTATCACTATTACCCTTAATTTATGAACATGAGTGTATATATGCCGGGTGAGTCACTTTTGTCTCTGACATTAGTTCCACTGATTGATGACGTTTTCTTTATTATTTTTCCTAGTGCAATATCGACATTATTACCGAGTAACACCTTACCTTCTGAGTTGCACAGGCCTTTCTATCTGCGGTAACCAGATTCTTAGATACTCGCAGCTTTATCAGCCAGCTCTTGAAGTTAAAAATGGCACCTACAAATCTTCGGCGAATTCGCCCACCTTGCACTTGAGTTGCAGGATCACAGAGATATTATCGTCTTTGCTAACTGCTCTGGAAAATCTGTTTCTTCTTGCTTCAGGGATTAGGCGGTTGTTTGCACTAGATTCACACCTCAATCAGTTACATTCCTTTATCTTGCTCTGTATATCCCATAATCAATTTACTCCGAAGAGATCTTTTCATTTCTACATCCTTTGATGTATGGTACGTCCATCATGCTAATCTTGTCTTATTGCTTCATCCCTCTGTCTACATCTACATCTACATCTACATGGATACTCTGCAACTCACATTTAAGTGCCTGGCAGAGGGTTCATCGAACCACCTTCACAATTCTCTATTATTTCAATCTCGTATAGCGCGCGGAAAGAATGAACACCTATATCTTTCCGTGCTATCTCTGATTTTCCTTATTTTATTGTGGTGATCGTTCTTGCCTATTTAGGTCGCTCAAAATATTTTCGCATTCGGAGGAGAAAGTTGGTGATTGGAATTTCGTGAAGAAGATTCCGCCACAACGAAAAACGCCTTTCTTTTAATGATTTACAACCCCAATCCCAATCCCTCTGTCAGTCCTATCTGGTAACGATCTCACACCGCGCAGAAGTATTCTAAAAGAGGACGGACAAGCGTAGTGTAGGCAGTCTCCTTGGTAGATCTGTTACATTTTCTAAGTGTCCCGCCAATTAAACGCAGTCTTTGGTTAGCCTTCCCCACAGCATTTTCTATATGTTCCTTTCAATTTAAGTTGTTCGTAATTGTAATACCTAGGTATTTAGTTGAATTTACGGCATTTAGAATAGACTGATTTATCGTGTAACCGAAGTTTGAGTTCCTTTTAGCACTCATGTGGATGACCTCACACTTTTCGTTATTTAGGGTCAACTGCCACTTTTCGTACCATTCAGATATTTTTCCTAAATCGTTCTGCAGTTTGTTTTGATCTTCTGATGCCTTTATTAGTCGATAAACGACAGCGTGATCTGAAAACAACCGAAGACAGTTGCTCAGATTGTCTCCCAAATCGTTTATATAGATAAGGAACAGCAAAGGGCCTATAACACTACCTTGGGGAACGCCAGAAATCACTTCTGTTTTACTCGAAGACTTTCCATCAATTGCTACGAACTGTGACCTCTCTAACAGGAAATCACAAATCCAGTCACATAATTCAGTCGATATTCCATAAGCACGCAATTTCACTACAAGTCGCTTGTGTGGTACAGTGTCAAAGTCCTTCAGCAGATCCTGAAATTCGGAATCGATCTGAAATCCCCTGTCAATAGCACTCTAACATTTCATGTGAATAAAGAGCTAGTTGTGTTTCACAGGAACGATGTTTGCCGACCGCGGTGGCCACGCGATTCTAGGCGCTGCAGTCCGGAACTGCGCGACTGCTACGGTCGCAGGTTCGAATCCTGCCTCGGGTATGGATGTGTGTGGTGTCCTTAGGTTTAAGTAGTTCTAAGTTCTAGGGGACTGATGACCTCAGCAGTTAACTCCCATAGTGCACAGAGCCATTTGAACCATTTTTAGGAACGATGTTTTCTAAATCCATGTTGACTGTGTGTCAATAGACCGTTTTCTTCGAGGTAATTCATAATGTTCGAACACAGTAGATGTTCTAAAATCCTGCTGCATATCGACGTTAACGACATGGGCCTGTAATTTAGTGGATTACTCATACTTCCTTTCTTGAATATTGGTGTGACCTGTGCAACTCTCCAGTCTTTGTGTACGGTTCTTTCGTCGAGCGAAAGGTTGTATATGATTGTTAAGTATGGAGCTATTGCATCAGCATAGTCCGAAAGGAACCTAATTGGTATACAGTCTGGACCAGAAGACTTGCTTTTATTAAGCGATTTAAGTTGCTTCACTACTCCGAGGATATTTACTTCTGCGTTTCTCATTTTGGCAGCTGTTCTCGATTCGATTGCTGGAATATTTACTTCCCATCTGAGTTCCAGAAACTTTGGACAGGAACGCCACTGTAGCTACATGTAAATTTGATTTGAGAGGAAACTCAGCTTTCAAACTCGTATAATAACGTAGAGGTGAGCAGACCGTTGAATCGTTCCTTTCGTCCGTCCTCGGAGTGCCGTGACGTTGCGGGAAGTTCCATGCGTGGAGGCATGGGCGATCCACGCACTCTTGCCGCTGTGCGGACAGCGAGACAAATTATGGGCCGTATCCTTCCTCAGATTTATCCGGAATCATTTGAGGGTGAACCTAGATCAGACCTCCGCACTGCTACACTAGTAAATCAGTCAAACGAAGATCGCCAGCCTCGCTGTGACTCACCACTCAGTTAGTCTAAACAAGGATCACCGGCGTCGCCGTGACTCAAGAGACAGAGTTAAAATTGCCCATTTTCCTAATCACTAAGAGAAGCCCTGTAGCAATCTAACGACTTTCAGATTCCGAGGTTTGACAACTAATTTAGGAAATATCCGACGCTAACAGTTCCGACACCACTTCCACGCCGGCTATGGTGGCCGAGCGGTTCTAGGAGATACAGTCTGGAACCGCGCGACCGCTACGGTCGCAGGTTCGAATCCTGCCTCGGGCATGGATGTGTGTGATGTCCTTAGGTTAGTTAGGTTTAAGTAGTTCTAAGTTCAAGGGAACTGATGACCTCAGCAGTTAACTCCCATAGTGCTCAGAGCCATTTGAACCATTTGAACCACTTCCACCTAATTTCTACAATTTCTTCAGATAATCTGTGCAAAAACAGAAAGAGGATACACAGTTCAAAGTCAACAGGTAAAAGTCACAAAAAACTGCCACACTTCTAGTTTCTGTGAAAACAAGTTGCTAAAGCGGCAGTAAAATGAAAACGAGACCAAAAAAAATGGTTCAAATGGCTCTGAGCACTATGGGACTTAACATCTGAGGTCATCAGTCCCCTAGGACTTAGAACTACTTAAACCTAACTAACCTAAGGACATGACACACACCCATGCCCGAGGCAGGATTCGAACCTGCGACCGCAGCAGCAGCGCGGCTCCGGACTGGAGTGCCTAGAACCGCACGGCCACCGCGGCCAGCTGTTAATTATTTCAAAAGTAACTGCCATAAGTGTTATACATTTATCCCACTGAGAGACAAGACGCTCAATGCCGTCATGGAAAAATGTTTGCAGTTGTTTACGGAACCAAGACTGCTCCCATGTGTGGGCCTCTTCGTCCGACGCAAATCGACGGCAACTAGTCTTTCTTCAGGGCGTCAAAAATTTAGAAATCGCAAGGGAGAGGTCGGGAATATATGGAGGTATCTCACAACATAAATTGTCTGTTATGTAATTCTCATGATATCCGGGGTCTCAACACTCAAAGATCGGTAGCAATCACTGGGTCGATGTGTAACTGACTGCTTCCAACTAAAAGCTCTTCTGTTTCCAAAATATTCCTTACGATAAGTCAGTTCTAAGGACAAACATGCTGTATAAGAACATATAATTGTTAATGAAGTAACTAAAATACGTCTATCAAAGTAAAAGTCTTAAGTCAAAACAACAGGATTCAGACACCTGGTTTCTTGCACAAGACCATATTTTTAATATCAGGATTTAATTATAACATTTTTACTTTCCCAAGGCGTCGTGCCTTGTTACGGTTTCGGAAGATCAGTTTTCCAAGGTCCAAGATTGCGAAAACTAACTTTATATTCTTTGAATTGATCTTAATGCTAAAAAATGGCGCAGAGTCAAACTTTTCCTGTCAATCAATGTGGAAGTTCAGACAAGGTCTATGCAGAGCTCGTATCTGCATTAGCAGAGGCTGTTGGGATCTAATAAATTACTTTCTTCGGAAAAAAAACTGATAAAACGTACGAATACAAGAAAAAATTAGGGATCACGCCGTCGCAATTAAATAACAGCAGTTAACTTTCTGGTGCTTTCGATAGAATTGGTTTATTACTTCCTTCGGTACAAAGGTCAGAAAAACAAAGGTCAGCTACAACTTGGTGTATTTATATGTTTACAAAAATATTCAACAGTTGTGTATACTAGTACACCTACAGTGTATTGTGACTGCTGAACTGTAAACACTCATTCTACCGTGACGACAGGGAAGAAGAGTGACATTTTATCACGTTATTTTTTTATTAACGCGACAGTAAGAGATACAGAACGGCTGCTGTAACGATCTTACGCTATCGAATGATGATTGGTCGACGGAACTGATAGGGATTAAAGGTTTTTTTATCAACACACTTGTTCAAATCGTGGGATCCTAAATGTGGTCAGAGCTTTGGAGAACACATTAGACGTGACTGCAGTTCTGACACTTAATTTTTCCCGTCCTTTTCTGAGTTTATTGTCTAACAAATCGTGGATAAGACATGCGCTGTTGTCGTCAGTGAGATGCGGATAGCCGGTGAGGCAACAGTCTTGGATAATGGTCGGAGAAAACCGTCTCATAACCCTAATGTTTGTTCTTCTTCTTTATAGATCTGAATATGATTTTATATTGCTGCTGTAATGGACAATTTCTTTAAACATTATCTAATAACTGTTACCGGTTGGCTTTCGATCTAAGATTCCTGTAACCTGAGCTGAATTGTCCGCCACGTTTTCCCCTAAGTATAAGACATTTATACTTGTTTGCAAATGAGTAACGATGCGAGTGCTGACTTCTAATACAATGTGCTGAAGAATTCATCGTAAATAGGCGTGGCTGCTCAGCTCAGCTCTGCACTGCACTAGACATTTCACAAATCGTTTTCGCATGTTGAGATTTCCATTTTACCCAAAAAAGCTGCTGTTTCTTTTTAAGAAAGTACTACGTATCCACTCATTTATAGCAGAGTATGTGTATTGAGCACAAGCTTTACCGCAATGGCAGAAATACACAACCCAAAGAAAATACGTAAAAAATGGTTTTCCGTGTCACAATGTTGCAGATATTAGTACTGTAAAGGCACTAACTCTACAGCCTCTCCATTCAATAGAAGCAACAGAATCACATCTTGAATGGCTAATTACCAAAATTATAGGCATCAACTATATGGAAGCAGAATCTAAGCTACTTTAACACAGCTGTGCTTGAAGGTATGCATGCGACAGAATTGAGTGCTTTAATGGTACATTAGATACTTTCATTTTGGTGTGTTTCAGAACCCCTAGCACTTGTTTATGAACAGAACATAGAGCTACAAAGCCATAGCCGGCCAGGGTGGCCGAGCAGTTCTAGGCGCTTCAGTCTGAAACCGCGCGCCTCGGGCGTGGATGTGTGTGATGTCCTTAGGTTAGTTAGGTTTAAGTAGTTCTATGTTCTAGGCGACTGGTGACCTCAAAAGTTAAGTCCCATAGTGCTCAGAGCCATTTGAACCATTTGAACAAAGCCATATTCTGATACTTCGCTATTACTTCCTCACTGAGTGATAGTAACCAATAGCGTAGCACACAAAATGAATACTGGTTAAATGATAGACAAAACTATTAATAAAAATTAGTTTCGCTGTAACATGAAAATGTATTTATTCCCCCTCTGTACAATAAAACATGCAGCATTTCTTTACGTACCTACCTATGATTAAAAAACGAACAGCACTTCTGCAAGTGCCTGTATACGGGCCAAAACTAATGAATAGGCACAAGTTGTTACTGCATAATGCCCATATTTGAAGACATTGGTACCGAGTTCTTAACTCACTAGATTTAATATTTACAAGCTACCATGCAAGTTCCGGGCCTACATTTCTATACCGTTTAATATCACATTCCAATTTTCCTGTTATATGAAAAGGGCATGCTAAATATCTTTATACGCATTAATTACTGTTCGGTACATTGCATATGTGTTATATCAAATATTTTATAGAAAATATTGTAAAAATCTGCGTGAATAGGTTAACCACCTACAAGCACTATGGGCTTAACATCTGAGGTCATCAGTCCCCTAGGCTTAGAACTATTTAAACCTAACTTACCTAAGGACATCTAGCGCGGTTCTGGACTGAAGCGCCTAGAACCGCTCGGCCACAGCGGCCGGACTCTGAATGTGTAATGGGTACTTTTCATGCTGCACAAACCTATTTCGATAATACTGACTTTTCAGCCAATGTCTTTATTAGTGCATGTTCTATTTGGATATGCTAAATATAGCTTCATATCTTTTTCCTTATTTCTTATTTTGATAATCGCAAATTTTATTTATATAATTGTCGGTTGTAGCTGTAGATAAAAAATTATATTCATGTCAAGAGACAAGAACAACAAACAATAGGGTTATTAAATACTCACTATTGCCTTATCGGCTGTCCGTATCTCACCATCTATTCAGTGCGCTTATATTGTTCGCGCTCTGACATGCAATAAAACTCACAACCGGAACGGAAAATATAGGTATCAGATCTGCACCCACATCGAATATGTTCTCCGAAGCACTTGTGCGCTGCTTCCACATTCAGGATCTCACGATTTAAACAACGCTAAAAAATTTCGAACGATGCTCATGACATGTAAAGTTTGGGCTTTTTGATTAGATACCTCTTTCTCCCAATCAGTGCTCTTTTGACAGTAGATATTCGCTACGTACAGCCATCTGTTGTGACAGAGGTGAAAGTAAACGTTCAATCTCAGTGCAGTTCAATATAACGCACTCTGTTTCATTTGGTGATCAAGACATACTGAATTCTTACACTTTCCAGTCTGAGAACACGCCTCGGAAAAGCCAATTAATGTTTCGTGTGTGCATAATTGTCACTTTAATACAAGAAGGGTCGTCAGGGCGACAGTTTTCCGCCGAATTGGTGTATTACATAGCACGTTATTTGAACATTCAGGGATGTGACACAAAACATTGAAGATCTGCCTCGTGGTGGTAGTCTGTGCTCAACAACACCAGCTCACAACTGCTACCTACACGTTATGGCTTGCAGGTAACCAGTAGAGAGTGCAGCGGAACTACTCGTTGCCTTCTATTGAACACTTGGGAGGAGAGTGTGTCTGAACGATCAGTTTGGCTTATAGGTGTGATATCACGTGTCGCTACCACTCCACAGACGTTAAGTTCACAACGGAGTTGTAAGTTCCCATCCAACGCCGATAGCGGTCGTTCGGTATCCGGTGGTCGCAACGGAGCACGCCTGCTGGGCTGTGCCTCCAGCGGCTCTGGAATATGCGCACCCTCTGCTGCCAGATATAAGACGGCTGGCAGCAGTGACTCTGTCCACATGTGGTCGGAGCCACTTCGCTACAGGACTCTCTGACTCCAGCGTTAACCCTAGCATTACCAACGTATTTTTTGTTACATGTAATACCAACGGGGGGGCCTCAAAGGCCCATAAAGAATACCACAATTTATTTTATCATAAATCAAGTTTATTTACTTCTGATACCTCTAATAAAAATTCAAATTGCTTAGACATTGTTTTTGTATACTGGATAATAAAAGATGTTATTATAATAGGAATAAAATGAACAAATCACGAGATTCAGTTTATATATTTTTTGGAATAATGTTTCAAAATAGTGTTTTCTTATAAAAACGACTTTTTTAATTCGATACACTACATGAAGCAAACAAAATTTACTGTCTCATTCTGCAACGCATTTTTCACACAACACTGTCTTCCTGCAGTGTTTCCCACAGACGTGTTTGTGGCACTGAGAGCAGGTAACAGTTGACTTTCCCAGCTTGTTGTACTTGATCTTTTTAGATGCAGCTTCTTGGCAGCATAGGTGGCACCGTCCACGTGTTCCTGGTTCTGCTGTTGAGGATGATGGTTCTACAGAGCAGCTGAGCTTCCGTTGTGTGATGCTTTCCATTGCCATTATTACTGGCTTCTGAAGTCCATACAAATTTTGTGCCCGTTTATCTACTTGAGATCTTATTAGTTCGAGACCTAAGTTAGTGATAAAAACTCTTCTGCGGTTTAGCAAATTCTTTTTCCAATTCGGAAAGTTGAGGAGGAAGAGTGAATATGCATTTATTGCTGCTATGTCAATGAGTATGTAGAAGAGGGACAAAGGCCATCTTCTTGTTCCTCTCTTTGTGCTGTAGTGTCTTGCCATCTGGTCTATGGTGTCCACGCCTCCCTTTGTAGAATTATAAAAAAGATTTATGTTAGTCTTTTTTGAGTCTTCATTCAACACCCCTTCTGAGTGATAAGTTGAAAGCATCAACAGCAGTCGTTTTGGCTTCTCGCGGACTAGCGTTGATGCAAGAGTAACTGGTGGCCTCTGTGTCTGAGGGTCAGTATAAGCAAAGATGGAAGAGTGTAAACTGCGGCCAGTTGTAGTCTTCAGCTCTTCAGGTATGTGTCGTCTGTTAGACTGTAGGGTGCCAACAAGTGTGAGGTGAAAATCATTCCATAGAGTCTCAGCAAGCTCCACTGAAGTATAGTACCGATCTGTGGTAACATTACGGCCTGATTTTTCAATAGGTTTTATTAGTCTCTTTACAATTTCCATCGGTCCATTTGAATGCTGTGTATTTCCTGACTTGCCTGTATAGATGTCCATGCTGATCACATATCTAGTCTCAGAATCAGACAGCATTCGAATTAGAATGCCGTATTTTCCAGGTTTTTCTTTTAGAAACACCTTGAACGGACAGCGACCACGGAACAAAGACAACATCTCATCCACTGTTGTATGTAGACCAGGAATGAAATACAATGGAAGTGAAGAATTGAAGCTTTCAAAAATTTCCCTCATTGGAGCAAACTTGTCAGTCTGGCGACGAATTTCTCTTGTGTTCTTATCATCAAACCTCAATATTTTAGTCAATTCGAAAAATCGGGTCCGACTCATTGATCCATAGTACACTTGTCGGCCCTGAAGCAAAGACCATAAATCTTGGACAGGTATCTTATTGTCATGATTTGAACCCATGATTAGCAAGAGTCCTATATAACAAAATAACTCATCTTCATCTGTGTGCTGAATACCTAGTCGAGAAGCCTCTTCATTTGAGTGTAGTTTTATTAGATTCATAATTTGAGGTGTAAAAAAGAGCTCTATAGCCTCTTTCGGAGACGCAATTCTTCCTTGTTGTCCTAGCCCCATTCTTTCTCGCACTATATTTTGTACAGAACGCCGATATTGTCGAGATGGCTTCGTAATATACTCTCGTCCACTTTTTGCAATGAATTTATCACATTCCGTATCATTATCATCTGGTGGATTGGCTTCAACCTCATCTTCATTCTCAGACGATGAATCAGTTCTAATTTCTTCCACATCATCATCCACTTCACTTTCCTCTAAATCTGATTCGTTCAAAACTTCTTCTAGCACTCTTTCAATGGAACTATCACGTAAACGATGTCTACTCATGTTGCTGATTCAACAGCAGCAGAAACACTGAAAATAACAATGGTCCGCTTCATAATAATATGTCTGAAGGCAACAATGCCAAAATTCGTTTCATGGTAAGAATTTGAAACGAGAGACTCAACCTCGTAAATCTTTCCTTGCTATTACCAACGGGTGGGCTTCTAAGGCCCACAGAGAATTAAATCAAGTAAATGAATTTTAATTACATTTTTATTCCGAAATTCTGTAATGACTCAATAGTACATTCAATAACGAACAATTACCTTTGCTTTCAAGTTCATATATCAAAGGGTGTGGATACAACATAGAAAAACTGAGTCAGTGGGCCTACGAGGCCCCCCCGTTGGTAATGCTAGGGTTAATGCCTTACTACAGCGAGTCTCAGCCTAGTTGACATTCCGAAAGCCGGAATCTGTAATGAGTGTGTCTTCGCTTAGAGGAATACAAGCAAATCTGTTTGTTGAGTTAACTTGTTCACTAATCATTTCTGCTCCTGTCCAGCTTTCCTACAGTTGCTACATCGCCCTGTAGCCCACCTCTCTTTACCATTGTTTATGAATTCGTTCACGACGCTAGGTGTCCTTAACGGAGAACATTACAAACACAATAGCGCCTAGATGCACGAAGAAAGTGGGGAAGAGAGATGGATCAGCACCGTCTAGTTCCCTTCATAGAAAAGTCCAGGATGTGTCAACACCTGATTATCGTCATGGAAAAGTAGCAGGCAGCAATCTTGCGTCTCAGCCACGCAGTCGCACGGCAAGTGGGCCACTCATTTTTAGCACCGGTAGTATGTACGTAGTGTACATGGGAACGAGTAATAATGGTAAAAAAATTATTGTATTCTACTTCCGTCATTTTAACTTAGCGTAACTGCTCACGCAACTGCCTGAGGCTATGTTATCAAAAGTATCCGGACACCCCTAAAAACATACATTTTTCATATTAGGTGCATTGTGCTGCCACTTACTGCCAGGTACTCCATATCAGCGACCTCAGTAGTCATTAGGGATCGTGAGAGGGCAGAATGGGGCGCTCCGCGGACTTCGAACATGGTCAGGTGATTGGATGTCACTTGCAAGATTGCCACACTCCTAAAAATACCTAGGTCCACCGTAGTGAAGTGGAAACGTGAAGGTACACGTACAACACAAAAGCGTACAGGCCGACCTCGTCTGTTTAAAAAATGTGTGTGAAGTCTTATGGGACTTAACTGCGAAGGTCATCAGACCCTAATCTTACACACTACTTAACCTAAATTATCCTAAGGACAAACACACACACCCGTGCTCGAGGGAGGACTCGAACCTCGTCTGTTGACTGACAGAGACTGTGGTGTCACCGCCAGACACCACACTTGCTAGGTGGTAGCTTTTAAATCGGCCGCGGTCCGCTAGTATACGACGGACCCGCGTGTCGCCACTGTCAGTGATTGCAGACCGAGCGCCGCCACACGGCAGGTCTAGAGACACGTCCTAGCACTCGTCCCAGTTGTACAGCCGACTTTGCTAGCGATGCTACACTGACAAATACGCTCTCATTTGCCGAGACGATAGTTAGCATAGCCTTCAGCTACGTCATTTGCTACGACCTAGCAAGGCGCCATTACCATTTTATATTGAGATTATATAATGTATCAACAAGAGCGATGTTCACCAATTATGGAATAAAGTTAAGTATTACTTCAACTACGTACTTTATTTGCTATATTAATAACCTTGTGATGTTCCAGACCTCACGCCAGTCTGCGTGAGCTTAACGCGTGCCTTTCGGCATCCTCGCATAGTGACTTGGCTGTCTTGCCAAGTCACAACAGAGACCGCCGACAGTTGAAGAGGATCGTAATGTGTAATAGGCAGACATCTATTCAGACCATCACACAGGAATTCCAAACTGCATCAAGATCCACTGCATGTACTAGACAGTTAGGCGGGAGGTGAGAAAACTTGGATTTCATGGGCGAGCGGCTGCTCATAAGCCACACATCACGCCGGTAACTGTCAAACGACGCCTCGCTTGGTGCAGGGAGCGTAAATATTGACCGATTGAACAGTGGAAAAACGTTGTGTGGAGTGACGAATCACGGTACAAAATGTGGCGATCCGATGGCAGGGTGCGGGTATGGCGAATGCCCAGTGAACGTCATCTTCCAGCGTGTTTAGTGCCAACAGTGAAATTCGGAGGCGGTGGTGTTCTAGTGTGGTCGTGTTTTTCATGGAGGAGGCTTGCACACCTTGTCTTTTGCGTGGCACTATCACAGCACAGGCCTACACTGATGTTTTAAGCACCTTCTTGCTTCCCACTGTTGAAGAGCAATTAGGGGATAGCGATTGCATCTTTCAACGCGATCGAGCACCTGTTCATAATGCACGGCCTGTGGCGGAGTGGTTACACGACAATAACATCCCTGTAATGGACTGGCCTGCACAGAGGCCTGATCTTAATCCTATAGAACACCATACTGATTTCCAGCATTACCGATGGAGGGCGCCACGAACTCGTAAGTCATTTTCAGCCTGGTGTCCGGATACTTTTGATCACATAGTGTACGTAAACTACTCCACAGTACTTGCTGCTGACTCGCACGCTATTGCGCTGAGCTAGGGACGCTACTACAGCACTGCTGAGTAAGAGACGCCAACATTGTTCCACAAACCCGCTAATCGGAGGATCTGGTGACGTCACGTGAGGTACACAACACGGTCGGCGAGGTAGCGGCCTCAACAGCGGGTCTCTCTCTTGCCTGCCAGCTTCCTTACCCTCTGGACGTGTCCACCAGTCCTTCCTATTGATGACGAAATGCTCTTTCCGTACTCTGTGCGGTTCACTGAGAGCTATTGGGAATAAAAACCACTTTTCCCTGAATCCTGGCATTTATCATTTTGGTTGTAGGAAAAACACCCCGGATGCCGACCTGCAAACGTCCTGACATGTACAGTAGGTCGGACGACTGTCATAGCTGTCGACGATAATATGACGGCTGTATTATATTGGACGGGATTCTGCAACACTTTGTCTCGCACTACGGTCAAGTTTTCGTCGAAGGGCTCGTCGTTAAAGATGATGCACGAGCGCATCGGACCCATCTTGTAAATACCTTCCTATAGGAGGCAGGAATCAACGGCCAGTATGTTGGAGGGCAACGAGATAGCGGGCTATGCGAGGTGCACACGGACCAGAAGGCTGCCGGACAGGATACAGCCAGGGCACCAGGGAGGAAAGTTCTTGCGCTGTTTTCTCGAAAAGGGAACAGGCAGACAGTTCTCTCTCCGATATCCTTAAGAGGAGAGAGATTTTTAGATGGCGTAGCTGTGGGAAGAGGTCGTGGTGGGAAATTGCGATTGCTTAATAGACAAGTAACAGGCACAGTGATCGATGTCATTTAATAAATAAAAAGAAAGAAAGACACATATACCCGTAGATGCTTAATGAATTATTTTACTTATTTAATTTTATTTTACTTTAATGTGTTACTATTTTGCTACTAACTCTGTTCGCAGCACATTTCGCAGGGAGTATACATCTATGCCGCTGAATGCACATAGGAAAGTATATCATTTTATAACACATAACTCAGGAGCTATGACGTCATAAACACCGAGAAGCATAAAAACTGCCGCGTCATACATGACGTTTTTATTTATTACTTCTTTAAAAATTGTTAATTACTACGAATTCTACTGACAGCACTATTCGTAGGCAGTAGGCACATATAACCTGCCGAAGTGGCCGAGCGCTTCTAGGCGCTTCACTCTGGAACCGCGCGACCGCTACGGTCGCAGGTTCGAATCCTGCCTCGGGCATGGGTGGGTGTGATGTCCTTAGGTTAGTTATGTTTAAGTAGTTTTAAGTTCTAGGGGACTGATGACCTCAGATGTTAAATTCCATAGTGCTCAGAGCCATTTGAACCGTTTGAGTAGACACATATACAGCTGAATGTACCTGCAAAACTATATCATTGTACAGCGTATATTTCAGGAGATACGACGTCATAAACATTAACCTGCTCGAAAATGAAACTGTCGGGCTAAGTCCGCTAGACAAACAGGTGAAATATGTGTACAAATACGCATGAAACATGTGAAATGGGTGTGAAATACAACATGTGCATATCCAAGCAAAGCCACGGATAAAATGATCATGTTAAAGCCATGGAACGATTTCAGTCATATTTTGGACATATATTAGTTACAATCTAATAAGAAATACTTTAGAGATAAGAACCACCAGTCTCTTATTGGACCGCGCGGGGTAGCCGTACAGTCTGGGGCGCCTTGCCATGGTTCGCGCGGCTCCCCACGTCGGAGGTTCGAGTCCTCCCTAGGGCATGGGTGTGTGTATTGTCCTTAGCGCAAGTTAGGTTAAGTCAGATTAAGTAGTGTGTAATGCGTGCCCCGATAGCTGAGTGGTCAGCGCGGCGGTCTGTCACGCCAAAAGGCCCAGGTTCGATTCCCGGCTGGGTCGGAGATTTTCTCCGCTCAGGGACTGGGTGTTGTGGTGTCATTTCATCATCATCAGTTGAAGGCAACAGGAAACCACCACTGGAATCGCTTCCCTAGACGCTCATGCGGTGGACCTCTCCGACGAGGCTTCTCCCATGACAAGACGTGCCGTAAGGCAGAACACAAAGTTTTTTTGAGTAGTGTGTAAGACTAGGGACCGATGACCTCAGCAGTTTGGTCCCATGGAACTTACCGCAAATTTCCAAATTTGTCCTATAGGGGTGAGTGTGACAATGTGGAGAAAGAAGGGAGGATGTGGAGATAGACATACGGCGAGGAGGAGGAGGAGATAGGCAGAGCAGGATGAGGAGGGGATGGACAGAGATTTGGAGAGGAAGAAATGGACAGAGAGAGTGTAGAGAAGGAGATGGACAGGGACATGAGCAGGGAGAGACAGACAAGGAGACTGGGAGGAAGGGATGGTCAGAGGGAGGAATTGGACAGAGAAAGGGAAAAGGAGGAAATGGACACAGAGAGAGGAGATGATAAAATGGACACAGAAAGGAAAGGGGAGGAGACGAATAGGGAATGGTGGAGGAAGAGATGGTCAAAGGGGACGAAGGAGCAGATGGACAGAGTGAAGAGGAACAGAGTAATGGAGAAAGTGGAAAGAAGGAGATCGGCAGAGAGAGAGGCACCAGGAGCTGAACAGAGAGTGGGGGTGCAGGGGGTAGACAGAGAGAGGACCGATGGTGAGGGACAAAGAGAGGAAGGAGTGGAGGTGATGGAGGGGGGATGGATAGAGAGAGGAGGGAGGAGAGGTGGATAAAGAAAAAGGGGATGGTTATAGAGAAGGGGGGGGGAGTGTATGGATAGAGGAGGAGGAGGTGAGTAGAGAGAGACGAAGGAGGAGATGGACGGAGAGGGGGCAAAGAAGAGACGGATAGAGAGAGGAGGGAGGAGGAGACGAACTAATAGAAGATAATGATGATGATAAGGTCCCATACTCCGAGGAGCGTAGGGGACGATGCGGGAGACCCACACCGCCGTAATAGGCAAGGTCCTAGTGGAGGTGGTTTGCCATTGCCTTCCTCCGGCCGTAAAGGGGATGAATGATGATGGTGACGACGACGACGAGACATCAACACCCGGTCATCTCCAGGCAGGAAAAATCCCTGACTCTGCCGGGAATGGAACCCGAGACCCCGTGCGCGGGAAGCGAGAACGCTACCGCAAGACCACGAGCTGCGGACCAGGAATAAATAAATATCCGGGTAACGCCGGATTTCTCAGCTAGAAATATTATATTAGTGCTGTATTTCCAAAGCAGAACATTCTTCGTGTTTGGTTGACTCTCAGGAAAACTACGATGATAAAGAGTGGCTGGAAAAATGCGAGCCGCGAATCATAGCTAGCGCCTCTAGATACGTAGCAGATAGCCACCGCCTCAGCCGCGGACCGGATCCTCGCCGATACGGCGACCGCCTGTGAGACAATTAGAGAGGGATTCTGCGGTGCGGCAGCTGTGTGGAGGTGCGTCTGCCGACGGGATCGGCTGCTGCTGCGGGCGCCGTGCAAAGAGCCGCGAGCGCCAAAGGAACTGCCGAACTGGCGCTGCAATAACAGCTGGCTGCCGGGGCGGCCCCGCGGCGCTCTGCCGATTTCAATGGCAAAGGCAGCCGATCCAGGAGGCGAGGTGGCGGCGGCGGAGCAGCCGCTGTTGTTTCAGGTCCGGCGCACGCATGCAAATCCAAAGAGGGCGCCGCACGCAATTATACGGGAGCGGGGCGCGCCGCTCGCATCGTGTGATTGCGCCGCCCGCCGTAATGAAAGAAGCAGGCTGCGGGATCGCGTCTCCGCAAGCGCTGCGCCAAAATAAACAGGCCGCCCCGCGCGATTACCTCAAAACATTCCGCGCCGCCCCCAAATTGAGGAGAGAGCAGCGGCGCGCGCTGCGCGGGGCAATCAGAGCTGCGCCCGGTTGCAAGATGCCGGCCGCGCGCCACACGCGGTGATGGAAAGTATCCCGCACACCCAGTCTCGCTGCGATACTGTCGAATACATATAACACGGCGGACCTCCCCAGGAAGAGATGCACTCATCGGCGGTCGCACAACGCTACTGCAAGCTCCCAACGACTGGTATTTAGATCGTAAATGTCGTTAATTCTCCACGTCTGTGGCAGGCTGAGAAGAGAGTTTGCTTAATTTTATCAGCAGGGATTACTTTTATTCATTTTTATGTAAGTTTGCTGTGGGGAAGGATCTTATGCACACTTTTTCTCTCTCGGCAGCGTAACCTCCCCTGACCATTCTGCCCGCTTTAGAATTGATGTTTAGGCCCATCAAAGTTCAGAATACAATCTTATCGATTGAATTTGAAGTCGCAACGGATAACGCAGTTGTAATTTTGGGGATGGTCAGAGAAAACTACATCCTGCACGAATCTAGTCTTGTGCCAATAATTTTAGTAAAGGGACAGCGTGATTGATATGATTCTGTTTTCTTAGGTATGAGCAAGCCGAGAACGGAAATTACTTCGAAAAACTAAGTTAATTTTATTTTAACCAAAATTAGACAAATTTACGAAGTTACTTCTTAACAATCTTTTGTATACACATTAACTATGGACAAAGATTATTTAACTATGCACATAGATTATTTCTCCTTTGAATTACAAACCGTTTGCATCGTCCTGTGGGGGGGGAAGGAAAATCTTGGAGAGCACGTGGTCACTACTACTATGCTGATACATGCACATGCACTAGGTTATCACTGAAATGCAAATATCGTAACTATTTCTCTATGCAGATTTTCTATGTTCAGTGGCTGGCATCGAGCAGGACTCGTGGCTGCTATCTCCAGCGCGAAGTGGTTGAATACGAAACGATTCATCTTAGAAAAGCTACACTCGTCACTAGATTTTCAATAAGTTGTTAAACATCGACACACGCTAGCATAAATGTTCAGCAATCGCAAAAACTGGCCACAACTCCCTCTATTAGCTTTTTCGGTGGTTGCAGTTTGAAACTATGCACCACGTGGCGGGTCGTAACGGAAATCTCGAACGGAGAAGATTATTCTTATATCGGATAAACTGAACAAAAATCAATAAATGGTTCTTAATTAATCAACCGCGAAAAAGCATCTGATGAATAAATTGTTAACATTAAACATATTTAAACATTCAAATACCTTTGTCCTGATTTCGACGCTGCGTTCTGAAGGAACGTCTGGTCGCTCACCTGTCTTCCAAAAAACTCCCCGTAACCGTTGCGCGGCTCTTTCTCCCTAGCTGCGCGAGGTGGTGGGGGAGGCCCATGACCAACCTCTGGTAAGAAAACGTTTTTTTAGACTTTCACACCTCTGGTCGAACCATCCTGTTCCTGCTCTTTCCCTTCCACTGACTGTGTTAAAGTTGGTAGAAGATTCTGAGACCCACTACATCTCTGGTTTGTCTGCTACCACACTCAAAACGTTCACACCTGACCACGTACTTTAAGGAGAGGTGGGGAAATGTAAGTAGGGACACAGGACGTGCATATTGTAATGAGAATAAAAGACTTTGATCCATAATTGTTTCTACATGCATGTAATTTGGGGCTGAGATTATTTCACTGTTCATTAATTATGTAAAGTAATTGAATTTACGCTGATAATGTCTATCAGCTGATAGCAACATAACACTGATTTTAACTATGTAACAAAACCTATTGTGACGTTACACTACCAAAAAAAGGAAAGAGTCGAGTATCAATAATAGGTTGGTCCATATGTCCGTAGTATTTTTGTTTTGCATATTGGTGTATACCGGTTACTATTGGTTTATTTATCGATAGTCATTTTTCGTTTGTAGTTCACCGTTGGTAAAAGATTACATATTGTCATTTTGTCATTTGGAGATACTGAGTGCAGCTATGCACGCTAGAAAATGCAGTTCCAAGTGGATAAAATGGTTCAAATGGCTCTGAGCTCTAATGGACTTAACATCTGAGGTCATCAGTCCCCTAGAACTTAGAACTACTTAAACATAACTAACCTAAGGACCTCACACAAATCCGTGTCCGAGGCAGGATTCGAACCTGCGACCTTAGCAGTCGCGCGGTTCCGGACTGAAGCGCCTAGAAACGCTCAGTTACAGCGGCCGGCTCCAAGTGGAGAATTCGGAACATTTCCGACATACTCTTCTGTTTGAATTCAGTAGAGGGGTGACAGCACCGGTGGCAGCCAGAAACATTTACGACTTGTATGGGGATGATGCTACTGAACAGTGCACGGCAAGGAAATGGTTTTCTCGTTTTAAGGAGGGTTGTTTTGCACATTAATGACTCTCCACGTTCAGGAACCCCTTCGGGATTCGATGAAGATCGTTTAAATGAATTAATCCACAAAGATCCACACCAGGGTATTCGAAAACTGCCAAATGTGATGAACTGTGACCGTTCCACCATCGTGCGACATTTGCATGGAACGGGGAAGATTCAAAAATCGGGATGCTCCATCCAAAATAACATATATATATACTAAGATGGTATCTGTTCTTTCGGACATCTCCGAAAGAACAGATACCGTCTTAGTATATATATAGTTAAAGCTCACCGGCCACTTGACCATCTTCTTCTTCTGTGCGGATGCATAAACAGTGCCCGAACTCTTACGGGAATCGGCAACGCGCCGCGAGTAATGAGTATAATGGGCGAGGGCACTACGAATGAGTGCGGGACAATACGTTGAGAATGTGGGTTTCGCGGGAGGCGTGCCAGAGATAAATCGCTGCAATCGCACTATCGTCTGTGTCTCAGTGGCTCAGATGGATAGAGCGTCAGCCATGTAAGCAGGGGATCCCGGTCGGGGCACACATTTTCATCTGTCCCCGTTGACGTATGTTGCATTTCATTGAAAAATAACAAAACTCAGTGGGTGGCCATATGTGCATCTCTGCTTTTACGTAAGTAAACAACACCGATCATTCCTATGATCCTTACTTGAAACGAGGCTTGCTAAAGAGGCAAAAAACACTATACACGAATTGCGTTGGCAAATCATTCCGCACCCACTTTATTCACCTGATCTTTCGTCCTCTGATTTTCACCTTTTCCGCTCTCTATCGAACAGCCTTCAAGGAACTTCCTTCCGGATGAAAACGCGCGTTCTTCGCCTAAAGCCACGTGACTTCTACAATCACGGAATCGAAGGAGAATATATTACTGAGGACTGTAGTCTCTGTTATGAGTATCTGTTGTTTTCGTTAAACTTACGGAAAAACTCGACTCATGCACCAACCCAATAGTAAGCGATCAATGAGGTGACACACTCGGGACCTTTTGGCAATGAAAAATCCTTTGGTGTATTCATAATTTCCCTATGAATTTTATGTCGACAGCGTTGAAAATTCAATCGAGAGTTAAACCATTAATGAGATTTCAGAGAGAAAAGGAAAAATTCATGATAATGATTTCTAACATACTGAGGAACCGAAACCTGGAAACAGATTTTGACTGCTGCTGTTTTGAGACAATATGGTGAATTGCTCAAATTGGCGGCAACAGTTAATGAACTTCTCAAGTTGTAAGTGATCGTTCTGTTTCCTCTTGGAGGCGTAGCGGCACACTGAGGGCCGCCTTCCCAAAGGTTGGAACTCAGCCAGAATAGCGTGTCGTGGTAATTTAAGATACTCTTGAATTAGCGGGAAGAAGGTTCATAGTGACATTCATTTTATTCATTTAAACCAGGAACTGAAATAATAACGCGCGAATATTATCAAAAGCTGGCGTGTAAATTTAAGATACTCTGGAATTAACCAAGAAGAAAGTTCATAGTGACATTCATTTAACTGATTTAAACCACAAACTGAAACCGTAACATGCGAATATGATAAAAAAACTGACTCTTAGGATGATCCGTTCCTCCAAAGTAACCAGCAGCGCATAAAGGGACAAGAGAATGTTACACAAGCTTTTCTGAAAACAGCTGACCCACTGCGTCAAAACCAAAAACATATGATGTTCTCCAAACCATAAATTCCGAACCCCCCCCCCCCGGACTGCCACTGGTGACTCTGCCGACAAATTACAAACAATAACCAAACTTCGCACTACTAAAACATCTATCAACGAATGCTTACAATATAACAGACCCGATTTACTCAACGGATCTTTAATTGATGAGATGGTACGTGCGGTAGAATTCCATAACCGTTTCTTTGAGTGAAAATATTTCCAAACATACTATGTATCCAACTGGTCAAGAACCACTAGTCCTTCACTCGTGATAGTAAGACCTTCGTCCTCTCAGCTTCCTGTTGCAACTGAGCCGATCGAAGATTCGTACACAAGATCTCGTACGGTGCATGCTAAGGATAGCACTCTACTACTGCACCTCATTTGCAATGTCAATAAGAGTGCTTCAGAAACCGTAACACTACCCGGCACTACCACACCGGACAGTGTTTTAAAAAGTAACAAAGTAACAAGAGGCTGCTCCTTAATACAACTCTTATCAACCGCTGGCCACAATCAAAAGTATCCATACTAGTGCCAAATCACCTTCCTATAACTTTTCTAAAATCCACATATTATATGGTTTCATACAATTTCGGTTCTGTGACATCAGAACATAACGGTGACGCTCAATGGCTTACGGCAGTGTAACCTTCCCCTTACTAATCGCCCTATCCTGCTTGCGATATAAAATATGACCGTGGATCGCGTGTATACCTAATGAAATTTTTCTAATTGGATAAGGCTATCTTTCCCGAAGAAGTGATACCGATAAGTAGGGGGAAAGTGTACAACTGATCTTTCTGATAGAAAAGTCTACTAAAAATAAAAAAAGTAATTAAAACAAACAGGGCTTCAATTTGGAAAAATGAAAGTTATTTTGTGCATTCACTCACGAACAACACTGGACAGAAAAGGGGTACCACTGATCACTAATGAACGAAAAGGAAATAAATACGGTCGACAGCCTACTAGGGCGATTTACATCCAAAATCCTGTACAAGATGATGGGAAAGAAAAACATTTATTATTAAACACTGATGTAGCAACTGAAGGTTGTCACGTTTTTTGACACTAATTTGAAGTGAGTATGTAATGATAAAGAAAACTGAGAAGTCACTTTTACGTTAAGTTTGTCATTAAATTTTGAAAAAGACAATCGAGTAATGATTTTAAAATATCCACTTAAACTGTATGTTACGTGAACAATGACTTTCACAAACCTCAACATAACGTCATCAAAGAAATTTAGAGAAAAGCAAGCACGTTTTGCTTTGCAGTTACTTAATTTTTAAATTGGATTTCATATTATTGTCTGAACAACTGAGCCTTTTTTACTGACTTAGACAGAATTCAACACTAGAATACGTACCAAACCAAACAGCCATGTGCTCCAAGCTATATGTAACATAAATAAAACTTCCGCACTCTTAATTTGTGCATTTTCTTTAGATTTGGATTTTTTCCAGTGATAGATTCACAAACTTCGGTTAGCATATAAGGAAAAAAGGGAACAAGGACCCTGCTTGGTAACAATATCTGGGGGCAATGAGGACACAATCATCCTGAATTTAACTGATTATTATTTAAATAAAGTTCATTAATCAAATCGCATTCAGTTGTGCTGCAGGGGTTAGCCGTTATTACTTTCTACCAATGAACAGTCTTACTTCAGTGCTGTGCGTGCGACGAAACTCGGAGCCGACAATGAATCTGTGTTGCTGGAACTGCTGCTGTTGTTGAAGACGGTAGCATCTTGTGGGGCCACGGCTAATTACAGGAACGCGCAATCGTAATTAATACAGCCTCTTCCGCCCGTCCTCTGTCCTTCCTCCTGCTATTAGTCATCTGGCCGGCGTGCGTACATGGTGCCGCCGAAGTGGTACTCTCTACCGCGAGAGCGTTAACACCACACTTCCGCACACTACAAGCGCTGGAACCCGTCTCCACTCTCTCCGCGCGCTCCACGCAACAAATCCCTGCCCAAAGATTTTACAACGCACAAGCACTGCTATTATCGTTGCTAGTCGATGCAAATAACAATTCCTTTGGCTTTTTCCCAGAGCTTATAAGTTTCACAGTAAAACACAGATAAATACAATGAAACGTCAACAGACTTCTACCTAAATGTACACATACAGTGAAACAATGTCCTTACTCATTACAAGACAGCATTTAAATTACGAATATTTACATACAATTAAAAATATATATATTTTGGTAGCGGGTGCCATGCATCCTGCATTTTCGGTGTTACAGCAGCACAACATTACGATTTCACTTGTTGTTGTTGTTGTTGTTGTATTCAGTCTGAAGATTAGTTTGATGCAGCTCTCCATGCTACTCTATCCTGTGCGAGCCTCTTTATCTTCTAATACCTACTGCAACCTACATCCTTCTCAATCTGCTTACTGTATTCATCTTTTGGCCTCTCTCTACGATTTTTACTCCCTACATTTCCTTCCACTACTAAATTTGTGATCCCTTGATGACTCAGAATGTGTCCTGTCAACCGATTCGTTCTTTTGGTCAAGTTGTGTCACAAATTTCTTGTCTCCTCAATTCTGTTCAGTACCTCCTCATTAGTTAAGTGATCTACCCATCTAATATTCAACACTCTTCTGTAGCATCACATTTCGAAATCTTCTATTATCTTATTGTCTAAACTGTTTATCACATATGTTTCGCTTCCATACATGGCTAAATTCAACACAAATACTTTCAGAAAAGACTTCCTAACATTCACATCTATATTCGATGTTAGCAAACTTTTTTTCAGAAACACTTTTCTTAGAATTGCCGATCTATATTTTATAACCTCTCTTCTTCGGCCATGATCAGTTATTTTGCTGTCCAAATAGCAAAACTCATAAATTATTTTAAGTGTCTCGTTTGCTAATTTAATTCCCTCAACATCACCTTATTTAATTCGATTACCTTCCATTATCATTGTTTTGCTTTTGTTGATGTTCATCCTACATCCCCTTTTCAAGACACTGCCCATTCTGTTCAACTGTTCTTCCTATTCAATGCTGTCTCTGACAGAATTACGATGACATCGGCAGACCTCAAAGCTTTCGTTCCTTCTACAGAAACACTAATTCCTAATCAACATTTTTCTTTGGTTTCCTTTACTGCTTGTTCAATGTACAGATTAAATAACGTCGGTGATAGGCTACAACCTTCTCTCACTCCCTTCTCAACCAATGCTTTTTTTTCCATGTCCCTCGACTCTTATAACTGCCATTTGGTTTCTGTACAAGGTGTAAACAGCCTTTCGCTCCCTGTATTTTACCCGATTCACAAAGAGTATACCATTCAACACTGTCAAAAAATTCTCTGACTCCATAAACCTTTCGTTAAAGAAACTAAACTCCGCCCTAACAGGCCATGAAGGCCCAACGGAACCGACCGGCCGTCGTGTCATCCTCAGTCCACAGATGTCACTGGATGCGGATATGGAGGGATCAGTATTCTTAAAATTCTCCGGAATCCAAACCGACTTTCCCGAAGTCAGCTTCTACCAGTTGGTCCATTCTTCTGTAAAGAATTCGGGCTAGTATTTTGTAACCATGACTTATTTAACTGGTAGTTCGGTAATTTCCACACCTGTCACCAATTGCTTTCCCTCGAGTTGCAATTATTAATCATTCTTCTTGAAGTCTGAGAGTATTTCGGCTGTCTCACATATCTTGCACACCAGATGCAAGAGTTTTGTCACAGCTGGCTCCCCCCAAGGGTATCAGTAGTTCTGACGGAATATCGTCTACTCCCAGGTCTTCTTTCGACTTAGATCTTTCAGAGCTCTGTCAAATTCTTCTCGCAGTATCGTATCTCCCACTCCGCCTTCATCTACGACCACTTCTCTTTCTGTAATATTACAGATTAGTCCATCTTTCTTGTACAGACCTCTATATACTCCTTCCACCTTTCAACTTTCCCTTCTTTGCTTTGGCCTGGTTTCCCATCTGAGCTCTTGATTGATATTCATGCAGCTGCTTCTCTTGACCCCAAAGTCCTCTTTAATTTTCCTGGAGGCAGTAACTATATTTCCCCTAGGGAAATATGCTTCTAAATCCTTACATTTGTCCTCAACCCATTCCTGCTTAGCCACTTTGCACCTCCGGCCAACCTCATTTTTTAAAAGGGTTTTATTCGCTTTCGCCTGCTTCATTTGCTGCATTTCTATATTTTCCTCTTTCATCAATTAAACTCAATATCTCTTGTATTATCCAAGTATGTTTACTAGCCCTTACCTTTAAACCTATTGATTTTCTGCTGCCTTCAGTATTTCATCTCTAAAGCTACCCATTCGTGTTCTACTGTATTCCTTTCCTCTGTTTCAGTAAACTGTTGCCTAATGCACCTTCTGAGATTCTCACCAACCTCTGGTTCTTTCAGTTTACCCAGGTCCTATCTCCTTAATTACCTACGTTTTCCAATTTTATTTCAGTTTTAATCTACAGATCGTAACCAATAAATTGTGGTCAGAGTCCACATTTGCCTCCTCGAAATGTCTTACAATTTAAAATCTGGTTCTATATATCTGTCTTACCGATATACAATAAATCTCTTTTACATATACAAACTTCTTTTATGATACTTAAATCAAGTGTCAGCGATGATTAAATTATGCTCTAAGCAAAATTCTGTCAGTAGCATCCTGTTTCATTCCTTCCCCTAAGTCCATATTCACCTACTATTTTTCCTTGTCTTTCTTTTCCTACTATCGAGTTTCAGTCATCCACACACAATGAAATTTTCGTCTCATTTAACTATCTGAATAATTTTTTTTATCGCCTCATACATCTCTTCATCACCTGTGAGGCTAGTTGGCATTTAAATTTGTACTACTGTGGTAGGCGTGGGCTTCGTGTCTATCTTTCATACGATAATGCATTTACTGTACTTCTCATAGTAGCTTACCCACGTTCCTATTATTCTTATTTATTGTGAACTTGAGATGGGAAAAACCGTTCTTTTCTGAGATCGTATTAGAACTGCTCACACACTGGAATGAACTAATTGCTTTTCGTGACTCGCAAAAACAAAATTAAAGGAAGTCACCTTGCCATTTTAATTCAGACTGTTATACCTGAATTTTTATCTGGGCTAGTCATGTTTTGAAAGGTCATAGAAAGAGAAGTAATAACTTCACGTTACGTTCCTAGTAATTTTTAGATTTGGATCCTCTGGGTTCCACCTGATGTAAAAACTAAAAAATATTACAGCAAAATCCTAAATATTTTTATGAAGTGAGAAAATCCTAAAAGGAAGACTAACAACTGTTATGTTTTTATACTTGTGCTGGATACAAAATACAATATAAGAAATATAGTGCATTTGTAATTAATTTAACTATGTAGAGTCTTCATTTATAATCAGTATGCCAATATATGTACCCAAAAAGGAAAAAATTAATCAATTTTATGATTAATAAACATAATTTGGTCTATGTTACTGGAAGTGAATCAGTTTCTTATCTCGGTGCATATTTGTCCTGCTTTTGAGAAGATACACTAGCTGGGATATATAATATTTGCAGAACCAGTTGGTATAGTGTTGCCTACAGGAATTTTCTGGTTTCCCACGAGTTTAAGGAATCGCTGTTCCTAGGCAAATACGTCTCAGATAGTTCAACAATCGCTGCATATGACTTCCTTGCAGCTCAGAACACAGTCCAGAGAGCTGTTATATTTTTCCCACAACCGCAAAGGGATACAATGCGTTTGTATCTGCAAGGAAAACAGAAGTTACGTCTTTTAGGGGTCAGAAGGCAGTTACCATAATAATAATAATAATAAATGATCAGAATATAAAAAGTGTAAACTCGTTCAATCTCTTAGGAAACATTATCTCATTCATGACAGAAACGGACATACAAAAGATAGTAGAAAGATCTAACTGCATTAACAGAAAAATGTATAACACTTTCGGAACTAAAGTAAGAAAGAAAACTCAACCCCAATTCTACAAAACAATGCCAGATCCAACTATGAAATTTGGAAATGGATTGTGCACTTAAAAAAGAAAGGAAATGAATAAAGCATACAGGCGCTAGAGATATGACTCCTAAGAAGAGTAACTGGATACGCACTCTCTGACAAGAGGATGTGTATTGACATCAGGGAAGAACAGGGGCGCGACTGCTACGGTCGCGGGCTCGAATCCTGCCTCGGGCATGGATGTGTGTGATGTAATTAGGTTAGTTAGGTTTAAGTAGTTCTAAGTTCTAGGGGACTGATGACCTCAGATGTTAAGTCCCATAGTGCTCAGAGCCATTTGAACCATTTTTTTTTTTTTTTTAAGAACAGAGAGTTACGAGTTTAAATAAGCGGGTGATGGAATACGGAACAACTGCATGGACGATACCACAAGAATGGAAAATAACATAATATCCGAATTATTGATGAATTATTACTCAGTGGGTGTAAGGTCATTAAAAATATGGAAAAAAACGTGGAAAGATCAATAATACCAACCAAGAGGGCATAACAAGCAAATTCCAAATACACTCCTGGAAATGGAAAAAAGAACACATTGACACCGGTGTGTCAGACCCCCCATACTTGCTCCGGACACTGCGAGAGGGCTGTACAAGCAATGATCACACGCACGGCACAGTGGACACGCCAGGAACCGCGGTGTTGGCCGTCGAATGGCGCTAGCTGCGCAGCATTTGTGCACCGCCGCCGTCAGTGTCAGCCAGTTTGCCGTGGCATACGGAGCTCCATCGCAGTCCTTAACACTGGTAGCATGCCGCGACAGCGTGGACGTGAACCGTATGTGCAGTTGACGGACTTTGAGCGAGGGCGTATAGTGGGCATGCGGGAGGCCGGGTGGACGTACCGCCGAATTGCTCAACACGTGGGGCGTGAGGTCTCCACAGTACATCGATGTTGTCGCCAGTGGTCGGCGGAAGGTGCACGTGCCCGTCGACCTGGGACCGGACCGCAGCGACGCACGGATGCACGCCAAGACCGTAGTGCCGTAGGGGACCGCACCGCCACTTCCCAGCAAATTAGGGACACTGTTGCTCCTGGGGTATCGGCGAGGACCATTCGCAACCGTCTCCATGAAGCTGGGCTACGGTCCCGCACACCGTTAGGCCGTCTTCCGCTCACGCCCCAACATCGTGCAGCCCGCCTCCAGTGGTGTCGCGACAGGCGTGAATGGAGGGACGAATGGAGACGTGTCGTCTTCAGCGATGAGAGTCGCTTCTGCCTTGGTGCCAATGATGGTCGTATGCGTGTTTGGCGCCGTGCAGGTGAGCGCCACAATCAGGACTGCATACGACCGAGGCACACAGGGCCAACATCCGGCATCATGGTGTGGGGAGCGATCTCCTACACTGGCCGTACACCACTGGTGATCGTCGAGGGGACACTGAATAGTGCACGGTACATCCAAACCGTCATCGAACCCATCGTTCTACCATTCCTAGACCGGCAAGGGAACTTGCTGTTCCAACAGGACAATGCACGTCCGCATGTATCCCGTGCCACCCAACGTGCTCTAGAAGGTGTAAGTCAACTACCCTGGCCAGCAAGATCTCCGGATGTGTCCCCCATTGAGCATGTTTGGGACTGGATGAAGCGTCGTCTCACGCGGTCTGCACGTCCAGCACGAACGCTGGTCCAACTGAGGCGCCAGGTGGAAATGGCATGGCAAGCCGTTCCACAGGACTACATCCAGCATCTCTACGATCGTCTCCATGGGAGAATAGCAGCCTGCATTGCTGCGAAAGGTGGATATACACTGTACTAGTGCCGACATTGTGCATGCTCTGTTGCCTGTGTCTATGTGCCTGTGGTTCTGTCAGTGTGATCATGTGATGTATCTGACCCCAGGAATGTGTCAATAAAGTTTCCCCTTCCTGGGACAATGAATTCACGGTGTTCTTATTTCAATTTCCAGGAGTGTATATGCAGGTAAAACAATATTGCATCACATGTTAAAAATATTGTGATTTTGTAAGTAACTGTGATGTAATTTATTTTGAAACCACATTCAAAACCCCTGGTCTGATCTAAGAAGTTTTCTGAAAACATTAATCTGATAAGTTTAAATAAATAAAAGATAAAAACAGTATATACATACACGATCATGTATGTAAAAATAATTATGTGAATACATGCTGTTATTGTGATACAGAACAACATCTAGTAAAGCCAAAGTAAGATGAAGGACTGAGTCAAGGAAGCGAGCTGCAAGCTAAATCAGAGGTGAGCCAAGAGCAGAGAGAGGAGAGTAACTCCAGAACTGCTTTGCAGTCCACTTCGTGCGATTGGAATCGCCCAGTTCAAAAATGGTTCAAATGGCTCAGAGCACTATGGGACTTAACATCTGAGGTCATCAGTCCCCTAGAACTTAGAACTACTTAATCCTAACTAACCTAAGGACAACACACACATCCATGCCCGAGGCAGGACTCGAACCTGCGACCGTAGCGGTCTCGCGGTTCCAGACTGTAGTGCCTACAACCGCTCGACCACCCAGGCCGGCGGAATCGCCCAGTGTGTGGGATCGGCTGGCTATTCAGATCGTCCAGTACACGAGATTGGCTAGCGATCAGGATCGCCCGGCAAATGGGATGGGCTGGCGATGATGATTGCTCGTCACGCAGGATTGGCTGGCGATTGGGATCAACCAGCATGCCGCATCGACTGGCGATAGGGTTCGCCCATTGAGCTGTAGGCAGTGGTCGCTTTACGATACACTCCGTGCACGTGGCGGCTGATCGCAGCTGTTCATGCGGCTCAAATGATCTCCAACAGAATACTCTGAGTGCTATACTACGCCAAAGGATAAGAAGTAACAACTCATTCAATAGTACGTAAACTTGTTTTGAGCTTCTGTAAATTAAGATTTTCTTTTCAAATCAGATGCTGAAATACAGAGTGTAAATGATAACTGTTTCCTACGTACCACAGCTGTATAGAGGAAGTCGAGACGAATAATTTGATACTGGACACTTGTGGTCTATCAAGTCGGTAAACTACCTCAAACTGGCTAAAAAAACTACCTAAGCTAAGGTGTGTGCACGTCTCGCTCTCTTCGCGCAAACTATTACCACTAGAGAAAAATTGAATAGACATTTTTGTAGGAAATTTTATGTACTCTAATTATGTACTGATGTACGTTTTCGCTAGAGGCTGTGTTTATCAAGTTAGTGAGCAAAAACGTACAAAAGTGACCTTCAAACCCACTCACCTCGCTCCCCATACTCATCTCCCACTAGTCAGGATTTCTAATATGTAGTTCATGGCCTTCCCATCTACCACCGTACAAAAGTGTGAGACTATAGAAATTATCTGTGTTTCACCCTTTTTGGTCTTCATTGACTGAGATATTACTACGCCAAGGGTTTAGTCGGCTATTCTGTTAACATTCCTGTGAGAGTAATGAAAGAAAAAAAGACCTTTGTAAACGTTACGCAGAAACTATTTAGATTTCAAGTTGAATCTTAACTTATATCCTTACAAGCACATAAGTTTCGCAGTGTGAAGGCTAGAGATGCAAAACTATTTAACTGTTCATAACGTGTAGGCTTTCACGGCTGGCGTCTTCATTAGTTAAAACTTCCGGGGTAAGAGGCCGTGGTCCATACGTGAAACTTCTTCTCCCCGATGTTTCGTTGCCAACTGCGGGCAACATCTTCCGAGGTGAGTCAACGGCTGGCCGCCATGCTGTGAAGGTCCCGTTTATATAGGGCGCATAGAGGGCACCACCATACTTCACGTGAGGCTGACTCTTAAGTCTATCTCTGACTAACGTCATTATTATCGATTGAGGGTTATCGATTATCACATCGTTTGTGCAAAGTCAAGCGTCATACCTTGTCTAACTTTAAGCCTTCCTCTATTCTGTTTCGCACCAACGATGTGACAATCGATTACCTTCAGTCGATGATGTTTGGCTTGCGGGGCGCTCAACTGCGCGGTCATCAGTCCCAATTGTTACTCAGTCCAGTTTGCTACACAGTCTAATCTAGCCACTGTCATGAATGAAGGTGATGATGAAGATGAAATGATGAGGACAACACAAACACCCAGTCCCCGGGCAGAGAAAAATCCCCAACCCCGCCGGGAATCGAACCTGGGACCCTGTGGTCCAGAGGCAGCAACGCTAACCTCTAGACCACGAGCTGCGGACACCTTCAATCGAGAATAATGACGTTAGTCAGAATAGACTTAACAGTCGGCCACACGCGATGTATGGTGGGGCCCTCTATGCGCTCTGTATAAATAGGAAGTCCACGGCCTGGGAGCCAGTCGTTGACTCACCTCGGAAGATGTTGCCCGCAGTTGGCAACGAAACGCCAGGAAGAAGACGTTTTGCAGATCTACCACGGCCTCTCAGCCCGGAAGTTCTAACTAATGATTTAACTGTTAATTTTATACTGCCAAAATCCACAAAACTTCCATTTTACAATCTAAAAGTGGTCGACTAAGCTGGTTGTGTAATAGCCCAGACAATCAAGACAAAAAATTCGAGTATGGGAAATAATTCGTCTAGTTCCACAGCTTTCTACAGTGGTAGGAAGGAGAGCCATCAACAACATAGTAAAAATACTAACTGGTGAGGGTTGAGTGTTGGGGTGTGGATGCGTCTCAAAGTAAGTTCTGTCCGCTTTTTTTTCTTTTTTTTTTCTTTTGGAATGACATGAAAAATACGATCTCTAGCGAAAAGTATCGCAGCACAAAATTAAACTACATTCATTTCCTATACAAAAAAAAGGTCTTGTTCATTTTTCTCTGGGACTAACACTTTTTGCAGACACAGCGCGTATTGAAAATACTGCGTGATGCGCAAATTCTGTACCTTAGGTAAATTTTGTAGGCCAGTTTGAAGTCGTTTCCTGACCCGATAGACCGTAAGTGTCCTATATCAAATTGTTGCTTCTTGACTTCGACTGCACCACTGTGATAAATTGTAAATAGTTATTATTTACACACAGTATAAAGGTGCAAAGTGTTTTCTACGTTAATGCAGTGTTCAGAAGATCTTACCTGTCTCCGTTTTCTGTTCTTTTCCGAGCTGAGAGAAACTGTACACATTAGCAAGACATGCAAATCCACATATGCACATGCTCCACAGCGCACTTCTTGCAGTTTCAGAGCCGTTTCCTTCAGCATATGGCGTGGGGCACTGTTGCAGCACCCTGACACAGAATCTTCGTTCTGCTCACCGATTTCTCCAGAGTGGTATTTTGGATCATAAGAGCTAACGCTCCTTTTCTCCGAGTCACCAGTCATTCAGTACTTAGAACTATCTGGCTCTTTGAAGTAGTTCATAAATGGATCGCCAATCTCTATATTAAAGCCACTCCTGCATTATCCCTGTTTGATTTGTTGGGTTTATAACCCTGTATTCACCTGGCCAGAAGTCCTGTTCCTCATGCTACTGAACTTCATTAATTCCCACTATATCTAACTTCAATCTATCAATTTCCTTTTTTAAAATTTCGTAACCTACCTGCCCGATTAATGTATCTAACATACCACACTCCGATCTGTAGAATACCAGTTCTGTTTCTCCTGATGACGATAACCTTCTAGCGGCGGAGATCCGAATGGGGGATTCTTTTACCTTCGGAATGCTTTACCCAAGAGGATGCCACCATTTAACCATACAACAGTGCTGCATGCCCTTGGGAAATGTTACGGATGTAGTTTCTCCCTGGTTTCAGCAGCACACAGTACCATCACAGCAAGGCTCTAAGCACTATGGGAATTAACATCGAAGATCATCAGTCCCCTAGACTTAGAACTACGTAAACCTACCTAACCTAAGGACATCACACACATTCGTGCCCGAGGCAGGATTCGAACCTGCGATTGTAGTAGCCACGTGGTTCCGAACTGAAGCGCCTAGAACCACTCGGCCACAGCGGCCGGCTCCCGAGGTATTCCTGCCTGACATAAGACGCGACTAAAAAGAGTCTCACACGTTTCGGCCTCTATGTGATGGTCCCCGGTAGGGTTTGACCAACATTTTTCAAAATTTTCCCGAGAGCGAGCCAATGGGGAAAGGGCACCTTACATGGTGCATAGTGTCCATCATGTGCTAAGACCTCTCGCATCTTTCGTCGACGTGGATCTGCACTTCCGCTCATTCTCCAGCTATTGGGCGAGGTCACACTCCTGGATGCGTTCTCCTCCATCCTCTGTGCAGTATCGCTTTCTGCGGTGTCAACGTTTGAGCCTGATATCCAGCACGGTAGCCAGTCCATTGTGGTTGGGCCACCATGTACACTGTTGGTTGTAGGCCCCTGACCACACAGAGATCGCTCTGCAGATGCCTGCGCCGTTAACTCCACACGTGCGCCAAGGAGTAGAATCTATCACCATGGGGCATCAGGACTCCCAGCAATGGCCATCCTGCTAGGTGGCCTTTGCTGCGGCTGGGTGGCGCCTGTGAAGAGGGCCCATGGTCGGAGTGGTTGGCATTAGGGCGGGTGACACGCCATGAAGCGTAGAACATCATCTCTTGCTGGGGGTCAAACACCAGCAGTCTCTAAGCAGTCAAGGTCTAACTTCAATGCTAAGAAATATGACCCCAAATCGTCCCCTTCCCCCACCCCCCTGGCCACACCATGGGAGGATTGACAGGCTAAGGATGACAGCGAAACTTATTCACGCCAGTTCCTCGTATGTACGAGAGTTGATGGGAAATCTTTCTTGTCAATGAAACCTCAGTTTTTTGTGGAGCAATTAGAGGACAAGTTTTTGGAGGTTGAGGGCTTGTCCAAAATGCAGTCAGGGTCGGTCTTGATCAAAACATCATCCTCTGCCCAGTCACAGGCATTACTCGCCTGTGACAAGCTGGGGGATGTTTCTGTTTCCATCACGCCCCATAAGAGCTTAAATATTGTCCAGGGTATCATATTTCACAGGGACCTTCTTTATCAGTCTGACGATGACCTGCGCGCCAATTTAGAGTGGCGACGTGTCCATTTCGTCTGGCGCGTCCACCCAGTTGTGAGGGATAATCAGGTTGCCACTAGTGCCTTCATCTTGGCCTTTGAGGGTGACACCTTACCCAAGAAGGTCAAGGTGTGGTCTGCCACTGTGACATAAAGCCATATATCCCTCCCCCGATGCGCCGGTGTGGCCGTGCGGTTCTAGGCGCTTCAGTCTGGAACCGCGCGACTGCTACGGTCGCAGGTTCGAATCCTGCCTCGGGCATGGATGTGTGTGATGTCCTTAGGTTAGTTAGGTTTAAGTAGTTCTAAGTCCTAGGGGACCGATGATCACAGATGTTAAGTCACGTAGTGCTCAGAGCCATTTGAACCATTTTGAACCTCCCCCGATGCAGTGCTTTAAGTGCTGGAAGTTCAGCCGTATGTCTTCCCGCTGTATCTCCAGTGTCACCTGTCGGGCTTTTGGACGTCCTTCACATCCCAATACTCCCTGTGCCCCGCCTCCCATCTGTGTCAACTGTGGAGAGCACCATTTGCCTTGCTCACAAGACCGCAGGATTCTCCAGAAAGAAAGAAAAATAATGGAATACAAGACCCTGGACCGACCGACCTACACTGAGGCTAAGAGAAAATATGAAAGGCTACATCCTGTGTGTATGACGAGAACCGGTGCCGCCGCTACGACAGTGGTTCTACCATCTTCTATTGCACAGCATACAGTTGGCTGTCATAGCCGTCAGACTCCACCTGCCCCCTTGATGGTGGGGGTCACTTCCCTCCCTGTTGCTCCTTCACAACCTACTTCAGGAGCAATAACACCCCCCCTCCTCCCAAAACCATTGGGGACGTCAATCCCCACTTCTCAGCGGGAAAAGCGTAAGTCCTCCTCGACTCCTCTCGCCAGGAAGTGATTCCTTGGGTCATTCCCTTCCCAGGTTCCTACCAGTGGCAAAGATGACACCCGCCAGTGGCTGAAACAACCACAGGTAGCTGCTCGTAGGGCTTCACAGTCCTCCTCAGTCCCTGAGACTGAATCAGTGAAGCCCTCCGAGCCTGACAAACCTAACGAGCAGGGAAAAAAACCTAAAGAGGAAAAGACCCCCAAGAAGGAAGGCACTGCGGTGGCACCCACAACACCACTACCGCTCTGTGTCTGAGGATGAGATGGAGGTGGAGATTTTGACGTCCGCTGAGGACCTAGATCTCGCTGGGCCCTCAGACACTATGGGTGTTGATCGCACAGGCACTCATCTGGTGGCAGCAGGTGATCCTGAGGCCTAGACTGCCTCAATGAGTGTTTCATGCCTTCCCAGTCTCACGATCACGTAACCCTCCAATGGAATTGCGGCGCTTTTTTCCACCACCTGGCTGAGCTACAGCAACTGTTAAACTTTACACTTGCTTTCTGCATTGCCCTCCAGGAAACCTGGTTCCTGGAAATGGGCACCCCTGCCCTGCACGGCTATAAGGGATATTACAGGAACCGTAGCGACTATAACAGAGTGTCAGGTGGAGTTCGCGTCTATGTCCTGGACTCAGTATGTAGTGAACTTGTACCCCTTCGAACCCCCCCCCCCCCCCCTGGAAGCTGTGGCTATCAGGATAAGGACGATGCAGGAAATAACCATCTGCAATGTATATCTTCCTCCAGATGGTGCAGTACCCCTGAACGTATTGGCTACACTGATTGATCAACTCCCTAAACCTTTCCTACTTTTGGGAGATTTTAACGCGCATAATCCCTTGTGCGGTGGCGCCATGCTTACTGACCAAGGTAGGGAGGTCGAAAATTTGTTGTCACAACTCGACCCGTGCCTTTTAAATATAGGTGACCCCACACACTTTAATGTGGCACATGGCACATATCGGCCATTGATCTCTCGGTTTGCAGCCCTGGCCCTCTCTCATCTGTCCACTGGAGAGCACATGACGACCTGTGTTGTAGTGACCATTTCCCCATCTTTCTGTCACTCCCCCGGCGTCGTACCCACGGACGCCTACCCAGATGGGCTTTAAACAAGGCAGACTGGGAAGCCTGCATCTCTGCTGTCACCGCTGAATCTCCCCCACATGGCGCCATCGATGTTGTTGTTGGGCAGGTAACTACAACGATCGTTTCTGCGGCGGAAAACGCGATCCCTCGTTCTTCATGGTGCCCCTGGCCAAAGACAGTCCCTTCGTGGTCGCCGGAAGTCGCTGAGGCAGTCAAAGGGCCTCGGCGAGCTCTACAGCGACATAAGTGGCATCCTTCCTTTGAGCACCTAATAGCCTTTAAGCGGCTCCATGCCAGCGTTCGCCATCTTGTAAAACGACGGAAACAGGAGTGTTGGGAGAGGTATGTGTCGGCCATTGAGTGTCATACGTCACCTTCCCAAATCAGTACGAAGATCAGACGTCTTTTTGGGTACCAGACCCAACGAGGTGTCCCTGGCATTAACATAAATTGGCGTGTTACTACCGACGCAAACGCGGTTGCCTAGCACGTTACTGAGCACTATGCTCGAGCCTCTGCGTCGGAGAACCACCCCCCAGCCTTTCGCACCCTCAAACGGCGAATGGAAAGGGAAGTCCTCTCGTTCACTACACACCACAATGAACCCTATAACGCCCCATTTAGAGAGTGAGAGCTCCTCAGCGCCCTTGCACATTGCCCAGACACAGTTCCTCGGGCGGATCGGATCCACAGTCAGATAATTAAACATCTCTCGTCTGATTACAAGCGACATCTCCTCGTCATGTTCAAACGGATCTGGTGCAATGGCTTCTTTCCATCGCAATGGTGAGAGAGCGCCATCATTCTGGTGCTCAAACCCGGTCAAAATCCGCTTGATGTGGATAGGTGCCACCCTCTGTGGCCGAGCGGTTCTAGTCGCTTCAGTTCGGAACCGCGCTGCTGCTACGGTCGCAGGTTCGAATCCTGCCTCGGGCATGAATATGTGTGGTGTCCTTAGGTTACTTAGGTTTAAGTCGTTCTAAGTCTGGGGGACTGATAACCTAAGATGTTCCTTTTGCGTGTGTGCGTGGTGGGGGGGGATAGGTACCAGCCCATCAGCCTCACCAACTTTCTTTGTAAGGTGCTGCAACGTATGGTATGTCGGCGGTTATGGCACAAGTTGCATATTGTATGCTTTGTAAAAATATGGATTACGATGAATGAAATTACGTTATTATGTCCATAGAAACAATGAAAGTAATGTAAGAAATATGTAATTGGTGGATAGTTTAACAATAAACTTGCCACCAGTTACATATTTCGTATATCGTATTTCATATGAGCCGTGAATATCGCAGTTCCAGCCTTTCTAAACGTATCGGGTACGCTGAGTGACATATACCACACAGAGTGTCTAACAGTAATATAGCATTTTAAATTTTTAAATTCGGTCAATAATTACACAAAATATTGAAAGTCAACTTTTTGTGAACCCTGTAAGCGGTTAGCTAGACTGCCTGCAACGGGCACTGAGTTCTGGGATAGCGTTTAGTAATACATCTAGTCTTGGTAGACGCTTCACTGTAGTCACGTGGATATTAGCGTTAAGTTGCAAAAGTCAATATGGGCCAGTATCCCAATCTCGTATGAGAGCTTACCGTGATTATTGTTACATGCAGTCAGAGTTTCATTCTAAGCATCTACTGGCTCGTCGAGCCATATTCGTTGCGCATTTTCATCCGAGCAGGAAGTTGCTTAGAGGTGGTTCGATAGAGAGCGGAAAAGGTGAAAATCTGAGGTTGACAAGTCAGGTGAATAAAGCGTGTGCAGAATAATTCCCCAACGCAATTCCTGTATAGTGTTTTTGTCAGTCTAGCAGAGAGTGGGCGGGCCTTATCCTGGAGTAGCATCGCTTCGTGCAGTCCTCCTGGTCGTTGGTCTTGGATTGCATTTTCAAGACGACTAAGATGATGACAATAAATGTCTGCAGCATTGGTTACTCATCAGGAAAGCAATTGGTAGTACATCACACAGTCGTTGTTTCACTGGATGAGTAACATTACCTTTTATGAAAGCGCACAGAACTTTGTAGGGGGTGTTGTTGTTTGTTTGGCTTCAACCGTTCCTTTGTTTTCCTTATATTAGCACAAAGACGTTGTTTCTCTTCACCAGTAACGATACTGGATAGGAATGGTCCATGTTATTCAGACAAGTGATGAGGAACAAGTAGAGATGCACATATGCCCACGCGCTAGTTTTCAGATAGCAACAGTGAAGTAGAAATAAAAAATGACTATCGATAAGTAAATTCATAACAACTGGAAAACAAACATGCAAAACAAAAACGCTACGAACTTACGCGTCAACCTAATAGTATGGTTTTTTTATTACATGCTTGCCTTGTTATGACTCACAAGTTTGCTGAAAGAGCCTTCCTGTTGTAACTTAAAATGTAAATGGAGACCATCAACCATGTATTTGTTTCCCAATTTCGATATAAAATTGCGATGATGTAAATTTATTGACTCCTATTGTGTTAAGACTCCACACTTAATAATTTTCTATTATATGCCCTCCTCAAAGAGAGAAGTGCACTTGCAGTGCGCAGGAGTATGATTTATTTCGGGTCCGATTGTTACGCGTTCTTTTTTCCCAAACTGTCCTGCAGCTGTTGTACAACCAGATGAATCAAATCGGAATAATTAATCCTCACTGATAAATGAAATGTGTATCAGTGCAGCGATTGCCAGTACTTAACTAACGTCGCTTAGGTTTTCGTATTTGAAGTGTGTGTTCACCTAATAAGAAGCCTTTATGGAAGCAAGTTGTTCTTAGCTGCGAGCGAGTGGATGCGTAGGCCAGAAAAGCCGGCTAGGAAATCAGCCCTCGCAGAAAGCACGGAAGCTCAAGAGCGATGGTCCTCCCTGGGTGTTCAAACTGACCGTGTTTGAGGAGCTGCTCTGCGCACCAGATGCTAAAAGTCATGACACAGATTGTATCTCCACGTTGTGTTGGGACAACGGAGTCTGCTTTTAAAGAGCTGTGTATGTAAGAGGATGTACGTGCCGTTTTTAGCAGGGACCCGGAAGAACGCCTTTATGGGAAGAACAGTAGAAAGCAAGGAAATCTTTGAAATACACACACCTCTGTAGGTAATATCTTGGACTGGAATAGGGAACAGCACAGTTCAGGATGTCTTTGAAGACTGCGGAACGCCGCCAACGAGCTCAGACTCCTCAGGGCAAAATGTTCGTGAAAACTGCTACGATTGGCCAGTGTAAATAATAATTTAGAAGTGTGTGTGTGTGTGTGTGTGTGTGTGTGTGTGTGTGTGTGTGTGTGAGAGAGAGAGAGAGAGAGAGAGAGAGAGAGAGAGAGAAAGAGAGAGAGAGAGAGAAACCGCTGTGCTTACAAAGATCCATCTTCATTGGTCATAGACAGAGAAACAGAGAGGGACACACATTTTAGCGCTAATTATTATGTAGCTTATTACTGGTTAACCGCCTGAAATGACAGTAAGGCAATGAGGCCAGAGTCTTTTAAGAAAATTTTCACTGATCGGTGCTCAGAATATTTATCGTTCAGTCAATGAAAGTTATGTGAGGACAACACAACGCAGAGGTATGAACCTTCTTTGTAGGACGCAAATGGTACAAAATTACTCTTCATCTGATTGTCTCTGTAGCTATGAGCTACCAAGGAGCGATCTCTTTGAACGAGCCTCTCCCCAACCAAGCGCCCCTTAGAGCAGACTTGATGATAAGGCGACTTACGCACTTTTCAGGCTGACAAACTTAAGACACAGACGTAAGTTGCAGATCAGCATAGTGAGATCTAGCCGCTACAGTGAGAGCAAATGTAGAGAAATTCGAGCCATTTTTCCTGGAATTCACAAATTTTAAGCTTCATTCTGAAGACTTGCTTGCAGTTAAGGTTCAGTATGCTTTTCGCTCCGGCCATAGATGCAAACACAGACCCTTCCGTAGCGCTTTCTCTCTTTAAACATTAACACTTCGGCAGTCACGGTACGACTTCACCGAAGATAATTGATTTATCCTCACAAGCGTTCATCTGAATCATGTTCCAGATTCCTTGCACAGGCTTAACAAGGAATTAGCCCATCATTGTCAACGTTATACAAACCTTTAATCTTGCATTAATGTAACAAACTGAATTAATTTTGACTCTTGTTTCATTTCGTAGATGACGCACTCCTTGGAAGTCGACGATTTAATCTCGTCAGAGAAACAGGACCACTTCCATACGTCTGATTATTACAGCAGCATCTTCAACCCACGACCCCTTACAAGATGCAGACGTTTATGTTTCAGGTTCTGTTGCACAGCAGATTTTCCATTGTAAAAATAGGATTTTCAATTTTATAGTAATGAGGAGTAGATCTTCTGTGTCTTTCACTGCGACAGAAATGTAGCGCATAAATTCAAATGTAGTGCAACTAACACTTTAATGCAAGGATTGTCAGGTTTCAGCCAGCTGTACTGAATATTGTATTAATTAAAAGCGAAATGCATGTCGCCAAAAGGTAAGAAGTGGAAGTGCTGTATAAGGAAGCAAAGGCTTTAAGAAGTGTCTGAAAACATTTATTCATCACAGTGGCAGTATTCAACATCCATAACGGATAAAAGTTTTAAAAGGAAAAATGTTAATCGAAGCAATGAAGGGAAAGTAACTTAATGCATGCACATAGACAGTTCAGTAGCTCAAGTGTTTAACAATCATGGAAATACAATGAACAACGGGAAATCACCAATACGACGTTTAATTTGTGAGATACTCGAGAGTGGCGGCAACCACTGTGAGATTCGCGTTGCACAGACAGTGGCAAGTGTGAGTGTTATCTGTAAGTATTGGTAAGTTGAAATTGTCTAAATGTGTGACCAAACTGCTGAGGTCATCGGTCCCTAGACTTATACACTACTTAAACTAACTTATGCTAAGAGCAACACACATACACCAATGTGTGAGGGAGGACTCGAATCTCCGGAGGGAGCGCCTGCGCAATCCGTGACATGGTGCCTCAAAGAAATTCTCTAATAAAATGTGATTTTACTTGTAAACACTTCTTACCACTTCTTTCGTATAACCATGGGCACTACATCACCAACTAAATTTCAGTGTAAAATATTGCCAAGTACACAAAAAGACTGAAATAGGGTCATAGATTTACTGACAGCCACACGCCCAAAACACCAAACATTCCCCCAGTTCACTTCATCAGAATCCAAATAATTCCCGATGGTATTGATTAAACTGTGGTTGGTAAATGAACGCTTTAAATGAAGCGAGAGCAGGAAAGTGTCGCTCAGTCCGGTGGGTGCAGGAGAGCCTGATATAAGCGGAACTGTTTGACGGAGCCGACAATTCGTGGCGAATAAGAAGCATCTGTAATTTCGAATGCACTGCCACAGGGACCCTGGAGTGTTATGTATGTGTGCAAGTGTAGGACTCTTCGATGTGAATGTTCAGCTGCCTGCTGTGTACCGACTTGGCTTGCTGTTATGGACTCCACTGGAATCCTTTCCGACTACGTTTTATGCTAGACTGCACTGACCGAACTGCTCCGCTGACTTTGTGTTCGTTTGTACGTGTGTACTATCCTTGCTCGGTGACAATAAACGTTGCGTACTGATGTGTCCGGCAGGAAATCCTGCGTATGTATTATGAATTATTTCTACCATCAGCTGCGGTGGCGGATGCCGATAAAACCGTTTAAATTTGTAATTTTATAGATTAGAGAAAATGACCCACTTGAGGATAAAATTAATTCTTTAATTTTAATAAATAATGCGTGTGCAAATTTGTCTATGGCTTTTATGTGTCTTTAACCTCATGTTGCCCATGTTAGACTTTGATTTGGAAACTCCAACTGTTAAAAGAGTAATTAAAACGAGTATATGTGTCAGTCACTGTTATTTTCTCCCGTGACACATTTCGAGTGTGCACGTACTTAAAATCCTTCTGTATCGGTGTCAGCCACTTTTATTTTCTCCCATTACACGTTTGGAATGCATGGCCACAAAAAGCATCATAGAAGATAATAAAAGTGACTGACACAGATAATTCTTTTAACCTGCCTTTTATTTCCTTTTTTCTGTGATGCAAAATCTCTGTCTTACTATTATATAATAAATCAGAAACCTTCTATTGTCTCCAGGTTTCCTACATGTATGCAACCTTTTTATATGATGTTCTCTTTTAATTTATTGGCTTTCGGTATGTGCCAATACGGCCATCTCAGTATTGGAAATATGATACTACAGTTTGCACTGAGAAATCGGAGTATACATTAGTTTAAGTCGTACCCTTGTACGAAGTTACATAGGCATAACAAAGGACAGTTTCCACATAAAACAAACTTAACATCCATAGTATACTGAAATGAAAGTGCAATTAGAATACACAGAGATAGTATGTTACAGAACCAGACAACTCAATAAAAATGATAAACGACATTTTTATATGATCGTTGTGTAAGACTTGTATATTTCTACTGTCTATTGTCAAATCCCAATTTATGAAAGATGTTTATACACTCCTGGAAATTGAAATAAGAACACCGTGAATTCATTGTCCCAGGAAGGGGAAACTTTATTGACACATTCCTGGGGTCAGATACATCACATGATCACACTGACAGAACCACAGGCACATAGACACAGGCAACAGAGCATGCACAATTTCGGCACTAGTACAGTGTATATCCACCTTTCGCAGCAATGCAGGCTGCTATTCTCCCATGGAGACGATCGTAGAGATGCTGGATGTAGTCCTGTGGAACGGCTTGCCATGCCATTTCCACCTGGCGCCTCAGTTGGACCAGCGTTCGTGCTGGACGTGCAGACCGCGTGAGACGACGCTTCATCCAGTCCCAAACATGCTCAATGGGGGACAGATCCGGAGATCTTGCTGGCCAGGGTAGTTGACTTACACCTTCTAGAGCACGTTGGGTGGCACGGGATACATGCGGACGTGCATTGTCCTGTTGGAACAGCAAGTTCCCTTGCCGGTCTAGGAATGGTAGAACGATGGGTTCGATGACGGTTTGGATGTACCGTGCACTATTCAGTGTCCCCTCGACGATCACCAGTGGTGTACGGCCAGTGTAGGAGATCGCTCCCCACACCATGATTCCGGGTGTTGGCCCTGTGTGCCTCGGTCGTATGCAGTCCTGATTGTGGCGCTCACCTGCACGGCGCCAAACACGCATACGACCATCATTGGCACCAAGGCAGAAGAGACTCTCATCGGTGAAGACGACACGTCTCCATTCGTCCCTCCATTCACGCCTGTCGCGACACCACTGGAGGCGGGCTGCACGATGTTGGGGCGTGAGCGGAAGACGGCCTAACGGTGTGCGGGACCGTAGCCCAGCTTCATGGAGACGGTTGCGAATGGCCCTCGCCGATACCCCAGGAGCAACAGTGTCCCTAATTTGCTGGGAAGTGGCGGTGCGGTCCTCTACGGCACTGCGTAGGATCCTACGGTCTTGGCGTGCATCCGTGCGTCGCTGCGGTCCGGTCCCAGGTCGACGGGCACGTGCACCTTCCGCCGACCACTGGCGACGACATCGATGTACTGTGGAGACCTCACGCCCCACGTGTTGAGCAATTCGGCGGTACGTCCACCCGGCCTCCCGCATGCCTACTATACGCCCTCGCTCAAAGTCCGTCAACTGCACATACGGTTCACGTCCACGCTGTCGCGGCATGCTACCAGTGTTAAAGACTGCGATGGAGCTCCGTATGCCACGGCAAATTGGCTGACACTGACGGCGGCGATGCACAAATGCTGCGCAGCTAGCGCCATTCGACGGCCAACACCGCGGTTCCTGGTGTGTCCGCTGTGCCGTGCGTGTGATCATTGCTTGTACAGCCCTCTCGCAGTGTCCGGAGCAAGTATGGTGGGTCTGACACACCGGTGTCAATGTGTTCTTTTTTCCATTTCCAGGAGTGTATTTTATTAATAGGATTAAGTAGGAATAATTAATATTTGTCATGTTGGAAATAATTGTGGTAGCAGGGAATGTCTGCACCGAAGTATTGTTGACAAGAGAGACCGCAAATTGATATATTTTTAAAAAGGGCGGGAGAGACCGCGTATGGATACATTTTAAGAAAAGAGCGGGAAATACCGCGCATTGATACATTTTGTAATGGTAGCAGGGATTGTCTGCACCAGAAAGCATTGTTGGCAGGAGAGACCGCACTTTAGCGTTCGTAGGAAGTCAGTACTAAGCGAGAAGTGAAGCGAGTCGGTAGCAGGTCTGAAGCGAGAGGTTGAGAGGAGCGGTGTGCCTGCCAGCCACTAGCTATGATTTGCAAGAGATTATAAACGGATGTACAGAGACATCAGCTAACTATTATTATAAGAGGAACTAATATTATTGAATTAATTTTTTTTTTTTTTGAGAAACTCAAGACTACTGAAGGTATGTTTGCGCATTGCTAGTTGTAAGATTATTGTAAAAAGTAAGTCTCATTTGAACGTTTGTAAAATCATTTCATTCAGAATATAATTAACTTTTGCCAGCAATATTGCATTTCTAATTATAATCCATCCCAAAAACCGTCAACGTAAAACTTTGCAAAATTTTTATTGTTGTCAAGAAAAAGTTTAACTATGAATTACGTAACTTCAGTCAAATTAATTAAAGAATAACGTCAGCTTTGCTATTAAAGAATAACGTCAGCTTTGGTAATAAATACAGCCACTTATTATGAAAACCCACCAGCAGCTAATAGAGTATAGTAAAACAGAGTAAGTATATTCATGTCGCAGTTCGATGTAGCAGTCAGATGGCGATCCAGTAACAGTAAAAAAGTTAAGGAACAGTTTAGGGTTATTGCAGATAACGACTGAGGGCCACGACGACGACACATTCTATGTTTCGTCGAAATAATCAGAAAATCACTTTTTATAAGCAGCAATTAAATTTGTATGCGAAGATAGAGAAAGAGAATAAATTTCAAAGGGAAGATTTCATTTGTTATTATTAAGCAAGAGAAAGAAATCCTAAGAAAAGGTTACATAGTTTGTTGTAAAAGGGAAGGTTTTATAATAGTTAGCTGATGTCTCTGTACATCCGTTTATAATCTCTTGTAAATTATAGCTAGTGGCTGGCAGGCACACTGCTCCTCTCAACCTCTCGCTTCAGACCTGCTACCGACTCGCTTCACATCTCGCTTACTACTGACTTCCTACGAACGCTAAAGTGCGGTCTCTCCTGCCAACAATGCTTTCTGGTGCAGACAATCCCTGCTACCACTACAAAATGTATCAATGCGCGGTCTTTCCCGCCCTTTTCTTAAAATGTATCCATACGCGGTCTCTCCCGCCCTTTTTAAAATTATATCAATTTGCAGTCTCTCTTGTCAACAATACTTTGGTGCAGACATTCCCTGCTACCAAAATATTTCCAACATGACAAATATTAATTATTCCTACTTAATCCTATTAATAAAATATAAACATCTTTTATAAATTGTGATTTGACAATAGACAATAGAAATATACACGTCTTACAGTTGAACCAAATGTTAGTGATGCTGAAGTTATACTGTCAAAATTCTACCCCTTTCATTCCTACCCCCCCCCCCCCCCCCCCCAGTCCACGCTCTCTTATTAGTTCTTCTTCTCCTCGTTTACGTGCTAGTGAACTAGTGGCAATCATCAAAATTAAATTTTCGCCTCCCTTAACCATAATTTCCTTCATCTCATCACACATTTCCTTGATCTCTTCGTTATTTATGGGGCTAACTGGCAACGAACTTGTACTACTCTGACAGAGTATAGGCTTCGTATGTATCTTTGCTACGTACACTAACAGACAAAAAAAAGCCCCACGAAGAAATTATCCGAAAGGGCCGGAAATCGGTAGGTGTGATGTAAATGTGCAGATAAACAACTGATTACAATTTCAGAAAAATTGGAGGATTTATGGAAGAAAAAGAGCTTCACAAATTAAGTTAGTCATTAACGTTTTGGTCCACCTCTAGCCCTTATGCAAGCAGCTATTCGGCTTCGCATTGATTGACAGAGTTGGGAATGTCCTCCTAAGGGAGATCGTGCTAAATTCTGTCCAACTGGCGCATTAGGTCGTCAAGATACCGAGGTGATTGGTGGACCCTGCCCATAATGCTCCAGACGGTCTCAGTTGGGAAGGAATACGGTAACCTTTCTGGCCAACGTAGGATTGGTAAGCACGAAGACAAATGGCTCTAAGCACTATGGGACTTAACATCTGAGGTCATCAGTTTCTAGACTTAGAACAACTTAAAAATAACTAACCTAAGGAAATCACACGCATCCATGCCGGAGGCAGGATTCGAACCTGCGACCGTAGCAGCGGCGCGGTTCTAGACTGAAGCGCCTAGAAAAGCTCGGCCGCAGCAGCCGGCAGCACGAAGACAGGCTGTGGAAACTCTCACAGTGTGTGATCTGGCATTATCTTGCTGAAATGTAAGCCCAGGAAGGCTTTCTATGAAGGGCAAGTAAACGGTGAGTATAATATCGTCGACCTACCGCTGCGCTGAAAGGGTGCTGCGGATGACAACAAAAAGGGTTCTGCTGTGAAAAGAAAAGGCACCCCCCCCCCCCTCGCAGCACTGGACTATCGCATGCAAATACAGGGTGACACAGAATAACGGGAATGTTTGAAATGAGTAGTGACAGCCTTAGGCAGATGGCAGCATGCGAGCTAACATCCCAAAGATGTTCGGGCTCACATGCGGTTCCTCTTCGTCGATATGTCTTGGCTCAAATTCGTCTAGGGGTTGAACCGCACGTGTCGCATTACACGCCCCAAATTAGACACTTGTGACCCTTTGGTTAAATTGTCTGGCTGATGGTAAGTTTGCGAAATACAAAATTAATATAACATATAATAATAGTAATAATAATATCGGGAACTAAATTAACGACCCGTAAATGATGTAGGCCACACAGTTGCGATTTTGTTAGAATTATGTTTATTCAGGAAGCAAACTAATAGCGAGAGTGGTCGTATTTAGAGTTACTGTTACACTCGAGCGCGTATTCATTTATTACAGTTCGATCATTCACAATATCATCGCGAATTAAAAGTTGGATACTCCACCTCGTAAACTATGCGAAAAGTTAGAGTTCACACAAGGCTCGCGGCTGCTTACCGCTCAGAGACCAGTTCCGCCATACCACACAACGCGAAATTTTCCAAGTCGTTTCACTTCCTAATTACCTAAAGACCGACCGTCCGCTTTCGCGTCTCAATCCGAACTGTCCCCTTTGGTGCCTCCAGCCGAACTTTCCTCTTTGGTGTCTCGACCAGAACTGCCCTCTGCCCGTCTCCGACCGCGTTTCTTGCCTGCCGAACATCTCCGCTCAACTGACTAGCGCAGTTCCTTTTCCTGAAGCCGTCTATCTGATTGGCTACAGCTTATTCTACATTACTTTACGTTTTAACATATTTAAATAACCAAAGCTTGACCACTTTCACGTTCTAAATAAAGAAACAATAATGTCCATTACTTAATAAACAGCCGCGCGGGGTAGCCGAACAGTCTATGGAGCCTTGTCACGGTCCGCGCGGTCCCACCCCCCCCTCCCATCCTCCCCCATCCCCCCTCGGAGGTTCGAGTACTCCCTTGGGCATGGGTGTATGTCTTGTTCTTAGGGTTAGTTAGTTAGATTAAGTAGTGTGTAAACTTAGGGACCGATTACCTCAGCAGTTTGGTTCCATAAGACCTTACCACAAATTTCCTATTTACGTAATAAACGTTCAATTCTTTTACATAAAACCAATATAGTTTCCTTCTTAACTTTGAATGTCACGGCCAGTAGCCGTGCACCAATGTGCTTTCTGATAAATAAATAAAGAACAAAAGTAACTATTATGCACTAAACTTTACAACAAATATTCTATTACCTAATAATGCAATAAGGTGTCATGCTGTCATCGTTCGGTGCGGTGTGATTTTGTGTAGAGGAAATGATGATCTGATGCTTAACTGAAAATACTGATAATTTAAATTTACTGTATCTTTTAAACAAATGAAGTTACAGAGCTGATATTTACAACGTTTGTCATTTTAATGATGCGCTTCTATGTGAAATGTCGATAGTTAAAATCGACCAAAGCGTTCAGATTTTAGCATTCAGGTCTTTGTTACAAAACTTGTGAATTTCACTTTAACCGTAAATCCTAAACTATTATGTATATGATCAGTATTCAAGTTTTAATGGGATCACTATGAAAATTTATGGAGGATAGCCGATTAAAATTACTGTTGCTTGATTCCCTGCATTACTACAGAATTAAATAGTTTTCATAAATGTTTCCCTTTATGGCCAATCTTAGGTCCGCCGCATTTAACACTGCTACGTCTCCTTGGCCACAAAAGGCTGCTCTTGGGTTTCCCTATGAAGTAGGTTGCCGTCTGCCTCACTCGCACGCTACAGCGCCGTGGTCTCAATAGACAATAGACGCCTGTGAGTTTCCTCATCTCGTGGTGAATCTGCGCCCTTTGTGGCACGCGGTCCTGGACGACATGGTTCGTTTCACAATTTCTGTAGACTGACGCTTTCGGCCATGTATTTAAATGAGAGCGTAATGCTAGTTAACTCACAAGCGGGTTCATGACAGTTAGCGAGTAAACACACCGCCATTTCAGTAATCATGGATCACTGGAACGGACAACAGCGTGCATTAGCCATAAAAATGTTTTTATAAAAACATTGATAGTTTGGTAGCGGCGCTGAGGGAGTTTCGACGTTTTTGTAATTTAGGACATCATGCTGCTGTTCCGTCGAAACACGCGATAAAATGTTGGATTAATAACTTTGAAGAGACTGGCTGTGCCCTCAAGAAAAAAACAAACAGGACGGCCAAGAAGTGTGCGTTCTCCAGCGAACATTGACGTTGTACGCGAGTCAGTCTTACGGAGCTCACGGCATTCAGTTCGTAAGCATGCAGCAGTGGCTGGAATGTCCCAGGAGAGTGTTCGCAGAATCCATCTCGATTTAAAATTTCGTTTGTACAAACTACAGATAGTCCAACAATTGAAGGACAATGATTATCGGTTACGATTAGGATTCCATCAACAATGATAACAAAAATAAACAACAACGATGAATTTCTAAACAAGTTGTATATGTCAGATGAGACACATTTTCATCTCACAGGTTATGTGAATAAACAGAACTACCGTTACTGGGCAAACACAAATCCTAATGACGTTCATGAGCGCTCTTAACACGCTTGTAAAGTGACAGTATGGTGGGGTGTCTCAACACATGGGATTATCGGACCGTATTTTTCGCAAATGAACAGGAAAACACAATAACTGTCAGTGCCGATCGTTACGTGGAGATGTTACGAACTTTCGTTACACCTGCATTGAACAACTTTCCAAATGTTTCATAAGCCTGGTTTCAACAGAACGGAGCGACATCACTCACTGCACAGCAATCAATGGCATATTTGCGAGAATTTTCTGGCAACCGTGTGATCTCACGATTCGGTAATATTCCCTGGCCCCCTAGATCGCCAGATTGTGATATTTTCTTGCGGGGCTAACTCAAGAGCAAAGTCTACACGACTCGACGAAGAACCCTGGATGAGTTAAAACAGAGAATTCGGGATGTAGTTCACAGTATCCCAGATGAGATGTTGTAGCGATCAGTGAGGAGTCTCAACAGCAGATTTCACGAATGTATTCGTACAGGACCTCATCTAATGGACGTAATTTTTAAAGAATGATAAATGCCATGAGTTTTTCGTAAATGGCAAAGTCGTAAGGTTTCAATTACTATGAATGCAATTTCCTTCCTCCATCACTTTTAGTTTAATTGCATTGTGGAATGATCTTGTTTTTCTGTGTCACCCTGTATTACTTTGCACTTAGCCACTCATAGAAGTTACGTGGCCAGCGTACACACATTATGGTAGCTCTTATGTGGATGGCCGGCCGCTGTGGCTGAGCGGTTCTAGGCACTACAGTCCGGAACTGCGCTGCTGCTACGGTCGCAGGTTCGAATCCTGCCTCGGGCATGGCTGTGTGTGATGTCCTTAGGTTAGTTAGGTTTAAGTAGTTCTATGTCTAGGGGACTGATGACCTCCGATGTTAAGTCCCATAGTGCTCAGAGCCATTTGAATCATTTCTTATGTGGATGGCTTGATAATGGACTGAGGCCCGAAGCCGGTAGCCATTAAAGTAAAAACAAACTTCTGTGCAAATTTGACGGTTTCGTAATTTCTTTTAATCATAGTAAGTTGCTGTCTACTGTAATCCAGCATGTTGGAAGTGAGTAAATTCTACTCCAGTCAATGAGATTCTAGGCATGAGATGTGTTTGGAGACGCCCCGACAGCGATGGAATACCAACCTGAATTGCAACCGCCATACGGCCCGACAAACAGAAGTGATGATCTAGGGTGTCATTCCACTTCATAGCAGTAACCCTTTGGTTGTCATCCACGGCACCGTAACAGCGCAGCGGTACGTCGACTATATTCTACGTCCCGCTTTGTTGCCTTCATGGCAAGCCTTCCTGGTCTTACATTTCAGCAAGATAATGCCCGCCCGCACTCGGCGAGAGTTTTTGCTATCTGTCTTCGTGTTTGCCAAACCATACATTGGCCTGCTAGGTCGCCGGACCTCTCTCCAACTGAGAATGTTTGGGGCATTATCGGCAGGGCCCTCTAACCAACTCGAGATCCTTGCCAGTTGGACGGAATTTGGCACGATATCCCTCAGGATGACATCCAACAAGTCTGTCAATCTATGCCAAATCGAACAATTGCTTGCATAAGGGCACAGATGGATCACGCATTACTGATTTGCTCAATTTGTGAAGCTCTTTTTCTTCAATAAATCATCCAAATTATCTGAAATTGTAATCGTTTAGTTGTCTGTACATGTACATCACATCTGCCGATTTCCGTCCCACTCGGATAATGACTTCGTAGGGCGTCATTTTTTGTCTTAGATTGTATGTTATTAGAAACTTGATTAGTAGTTTCTACTGTAGGATTATGGGGTGCGTTTTTAAACACCCTGTAGGAGACATAATGATAAATTTTTAATTATCTCCTCGAAAAGCAAAGTTAAGTGATTAATTACTTCTTTATTTGCAGTTGCGTGTCTGCAGCTCTGGTACGCATAGACATCCGCACGGCACAGTCCTTAAGTAACCCAAAAGAAAAATGACCACAGCCCATTGATAATGCGGAGTATCCTGCTTTAACTCGTTCCCTACGTTTGAAAGGGTACAACATTGCAATGCGTGTTTGTTCAGCTGGTGGTATACACCGCCGTATGACAGACTGGATAGCACTCGCAGACACTGCCAGTGTGGTGAAATAAGTCTAAATGACAAACAACAGCCGGCCGGTGTGGCCGAGCGGTTCTAGGCGCTGCAGCCCGGAACCGCGCGACTGCTACGGTCGCAGGTTCGAATCCTGCCTCGGGCATGGATGTGTGTGATGTCCTTAGGTTAGTTAGGTTAACGTAGTTCTAAGTTCTAGGGGACTGATGACCTCAGATGTTAAGTCCCATAGCGCTCAGAGCTATTTGACAAACAACAAAGTTGCAGACCATCTGTGAAAAACTGGAAATTACAATAAAAGGGCAGGCCCTAGTGCCCAAAAAGCGGCCTGTCACAATTGGGGCGATAGTAGCCAAAGTGAAAATGAGTCGTTGATTAGCTATAAACATCCTGTATGACAAGTGTCGCCACCCGCTGGGGTCCTCTGCTGCTCGCACCTATTCAAAAACCACGCCGAACTGATGCAACAATGAGTACGTGCAACTATGTGACCCCAGCAGCCTAATGAGCAAGGATGGGTGCTGTGAGTATCACTATGACCCCAAGACAAAGGAGCAAAGTAAGCAGTGATAATATGTGGATTCACCAACCACAGAAGAAACAGGCGAAGACTTAACCGTCATCGGGCAAGGTAATGTTGAGTGATTTTTAGGACTGGCGTGGTGTGGTTGTTGCATATTATGCTCATAACGACCAATCCGTCACAGGAGTGTACTACCATAATCTCCAGTGGAGGTTACTGGAGGCTGTCGAGACGAAGAGTCGACTCAAGATGATGAAGGTCTGGGGAGGGGGTGGAGCGAGGGTTCTCTTGATGACAACGTCCCAGCTCATTCCACAGTAGAAAATCACAGATGCTGTTCCTTTGGGAAGGTTTGTCACACTCCTGGTGTTCTCTTGACATGAGCCATAGTGACTTGTTCCCCTTCCTTACTGAAGGAACCGTTGCGTGGCAGGCAGACGACGAGGTGATTTTCGAGGCTGAACGTTACATCAACAGCCGAAATGCGGATTTTATTATCGATGTCGCCACTGAGCCGTTCGTCGTTGGGAAATATGTTTCACAATTCGGAATGAGCATGTAGGAAAGGAATAAAACAATCAACAGGTCCCACAGCTTCAGCTTGATTATCTTGAGGTGATAATTACACTACTGGCCATTAAAATTGCTGCACCAAGAAGAAATGCAGATGATAAACGGGTATTCATTGGACAAATACATTATACTAGAACTGGCATGTGATTACATTTTCATGCAGTTTGGTTGCATATATCCTGAGAAATTAGTACCCAGAACAACCACCTCTGGCCGTAATAACGACCTTGACACGCCAGGACATTGACTCAAACAGAGCTTGGATAACGTGTACAGGTAGAGCTGCCCATGCAGCTTCAACACGATACCACAGTTCATCAAGAGAAGTGACTGGCGCCATTGACCAGACGTTTTCAATTGGTGAGAGATCTGGATAATGTGCTGGCCAGGGCAGCAGTCGAACATTTTCTGTATTTTCTGTATCCAAGATCTGCAACATGCGGTCTTGCATTTTCCTGCTGAAATGTAGGGTTTCGCAGGGATCGAATGAAGGGTAGAGCCACGGGTCGAAACACACACCTGAAATGTAACGTCCACTGTTCAAAGTGTCGTCAATGCGAACAAGAGGTGACCGAGGCGTGTAACCAATGGCACCCCATATCATCACGCCGGGTGATACGCCAGTATGGCGATGACGAATACACGCTTCCAATGTGCGTTCACCGCGATGTCGCCGAACACGGATGCGACAATCATGATGCTGTAAACAGAACCTGGATTCATCCGAAAAAATGACGTTTTGCCATTCGTGCAACCAGATTTGTCGTTGAGTACACCATCGCAGGATCTCCTGTCTGTGATGCAGCGTCAAGGGTAACCGCAGAATGGTCTCCGAGCTGATAGTCCATGCTGCTGCAAACGTCGTCGAGCTTTTCGTGTAGATGGTTGTTGTCTTGCAATCGTCCCCATCTATTGATTCAGGGATCGAGACGTGGCTGCACGATCCGTTACAACCATGCGAATAAGATGCCTGTCATCTCGACTGCTAGTGATACGAGGCCGTTGGGAACCAGCACGGCGTTCCGTATCATCCGCCCGAACCCACGGATTCCATATTCTGCTAACAGTCATTGGATCTCGACCAATGCGAGCAGCAATTTCGCGATACAATAAACCGCAATCGCGATAGGCTACAGTCCGACCTTTATCAAAGTCGTAAACGTGATGGTACGCATTTCTCCTCTTTACACGAGGCATCACAACAACGTTTCACCAGGCAACGGCGGTCATCTGCTGTTTGTGTATGAAAAATCGGTTGGAAACTTTCCTCATGTCAGCATGTTGTAGGTGTCGCCACCGGCGCCAACCTTGTGTGAATGCTCTGAAAAGCTAATCATTTGCATATCACAGTATCTCCTTCCTGTTGGTTAAATTTCGCGTCTGTAGCACGTCATCTTCATGGTGTAGCAATTTTAATGACCAGTAGCGTGTAACCTTGTGACCAGCTCTCGTATAACTCACTTTAACATGGCTAAAATAAGACACAATGCAAAGGTTGAGCTACGAGCATTGGGTCGTGCTACAATTCACTGGGTCACTTGAAACATTCAATATCCATAACGTTTGTAATACAGTACAGTACAGTACAATACAGTAAATATTACAAGCCAGTACTCGGTAATCAGTGCTTAGAATGTGACGCACCGGTTGTCAAAGTGTCATATATTTGACACAACCTGTTTTGCGGGTGTGTTATCCTATTATTCAAAGCTTAAAGTCACTAGGCATCGCCAACAGTAAGTTGTCAGCAGCAGACATGCATTTTCAAACGTCGGTACGCATGCACCAGCATGCTTATTCCAAAACGCCACATATAAAAACTGTTTTTTTTTTCGGGGCTCATACATCGAGTTCTACTGGTGACAGAAGGGTGGCGGCAAGTGTTTTGGATAGTGCTTGGTCGATGGACCATTTGTATACCCAACAGAAGGATAGTCTTATTGTAACCACCTTACAGTATAGGGTCAACGTGTAAATATTACACACTTCATTCCGCTTCGGCAAATTTACCAAATCGGTTGGTTCTTTAGGCATTTGATGTGTTCTACGGTGGACCTTAAAGGTCTTATAGAGGTACCGTTAATTGAAGGTCGGTTTTTTCGAAAACCCGAAAAAGCGATATTTTTACAATATTTTCCTACCAAAACCTAGTCGCAGATTACAAGAAGGTTTTGCAGAGCCAATTACAGTAATTTTTACGTTATATTCCTACGATCACGACCTCGAACAGCCTTGAAAATTGTCTTAATATCGTTATTCGTTTCCGAGATACTGACGTACATAGTTACCCTGTTTATACACGCAAAATCCGGAGTGAGGCGAAAACGTAGTTTATAAAGTGACATAGCACGCAGAAATGCTGAAAAGTGTCTCCTTTATTATCAAACGGTATCTGGGAACTCTGTGTTGTAGTACTGAAGCAGATGCAATATGTTTCTGAACGTAGAATCCTGTCTGAGGTATAAAATTAGTTTTGAATTATTACAGTTTCACATAAATAAACTAGCAAAATTTTACTGCTCAGTATATTTCTTTTCATATGAGTGACATGTCCTGCTGCATGAGGGAAAAGAAGGGAACTAGCGGACTCTTGCACATCTCTAAGCACAAAAAATGCGAATATGTTCTTGTTCATTTAAAAGATTCTGACAGAAAAATGGGGAAGGAGCTGCTTCATTCTACGTTCCTCGAAACCTTTAAAAATGTTCCCAAAAACTTCGACATGCGAATAAATTCGCATTTCTTTATACGGAGAGAGAAGGAGATAGTGGCAGTGGGGAAAAAACGCAAAAGTAATAAATGCTAGATAGTAGGCAGTGGTTGTGGTACAGAAAGAGCAAAGGGGTAATGGCAATGTGAGAGAAAGAGAGAAGAGAGAGCCACAGTGGCAGTGGAACATAGTTGACACTGCAGAATAGTGCTAGGAAAAGAGTGAAGGAGATAATTACAGTGGAAGAGTAATAAAGAGAAGGAGAAAGTGGAATTGGGTGACTGCCAGTGATAATGATAGAGTCTGTGACAATGACAGCGAGTAAGAGACGATAATGATAGAAGAGACAGCAACAGTGGGAACAAATAAATACAATAGTAGCAGTAAGAGAGAGCAACAGAGAGACCGCCTTAGTGAGGGGAGGCAGTAGTGGTAGGACAGAAAAAAGGAGACTATAGCTGTGAGACGGTAGATAGTGACAGTTAGGGAGGCACAAAAAGTTAATAGCAATGAGTTGGGCTGAATAAATCAGTGAGAATGGGCAAGCGGGCGTGAATGAGTATGAGGGAGTTACAGCGATAGACTAGTAGGTGTGAGCGAGCTACAGTTTGAGGAGTTTGAGGGAGTGAGAAGTGAGTTAAGCACTCCGTCTTGAGGTCGCAAGTGGCCCATTTTATGTTTAAAAAAAAGCGCGAATTTTTAAAGGCGCTGAGGAATGTAGAATGACAAAGGTGATACCCCACTTTTCAGTCAGAGTATTTTAAATAAACAGGAACATATTCGCATCTTTGTGTCCCGATAAGAGCATTTTCCCCTGGTAAAATTCTTCCATGAGCGTCTCAGTTTACAACGGAGACTCGTGAGAGTATGATGCATTAACATGATATGTTCAAGGAAGCGTTTTATGTTTGACAGTACATGTTTTTGCTGGATTTTTACTTTTGACGATGCCTAATGGTATAGAAGCTTTGAGCACTTGATAATGGGATAACATAGTCCCAAAACATGTTGTGGTAAATGCATCCCACGTTTGACAAGAGGTGCGTAACATTCTCACTATATACTTTGCAAGTTACCACGCGCCAAAAGCCCTAAGCCCACGTCACGTAACAATCCTGAATACAATCAGTAGTCATAAGGATTTGATTCTTGTTCTTTTTCTTTACAGTTGGTCCAGCATAGTCGCAGGGTCCGCTGACTGGATTGGCTGTCTCCATTTTGATCGATACCGGGCCACGTCTGGATGAAGATTTATAGCCCTATTGTCGTTGTGCAGAGCGTCGGCCCATCGCTGTCCACATCGTCCCTCCGGTCGCTTACTCATGACTTGCACTGTGTAGGCTGCCTTTGCACCGGTATCGTCCTCTGCGCACAACGCATGTCCAAAACATCGCAGGCTGCTTTCTTCCACTTTCTTCTGGATCGGTGCGACCCCGAAACGTTTCCTCATGGCGTCTTGCGCAACGTGATCCAGTCGATTGATGCGACCTGTCCACCCAAGCGAATTAGTCTCTAAGATCCACAATCGTCGTTCTGCCTCGTTTGTAGCTGCCTGTAGAGAGCAACAGGACGGATGTCAGTCCGGTAGATCTTTGACTTTAGATGATCCTTAGTCCAACGATTGCAGGTGACGCCTGTTGTCGCTCACCACTCACATCATCCAAGCTGTCTGCGTCCTTCTTTGACCTAGTATGTAAGTTCACCATCGTTAGAGAAATAAATTAATTAATTAAATATATAAAGTTATGGAATTACTTTCTGAAGTTAAAAATTATTGTTCTGGTACCATGTCATTCTTCCCTGATTACACTACTGGCCATTAAAATTCCTACACCACGAAGATGACGTGCTACAGACGCGAAATTTAACCGACAGGAAGCAGATGCTGTGATATGCAGATGATTAGCCTTTCAGATTATACACACAAAATTGACGCCGGTGGCGATACCTACAACGTGCTGACATGAGGAGAGTTTCCAACCGATTTCTCATACACAAACAGCAGTTGACCGGCTTTGCCTGGTGAAACGTTGTTCTGATGACTCGTGTAAGGAGGAGAAATGCGTACCATCACGTGTCTGACTTTGATAAAGGTCGGATTATAGCCTATCGCGATTACGGTTTATCGTATCGCGACATTGCTGCTCGCGTTGGTCGAGATCCAATTACTGTTAGCAGAATATGGAATCCATGGGTTCAGGAGGGTAATACGGAACGACGTTCTGGATCCCAATGGCCTCGTACCACTAGCAGTCGAGATGACAGGCATCTTATCCGCATGGCTGTAGCGGATTGTGCAGCCACGTCTCGATCCCTGAGTCAACAGATGGGGAAGTTTGCAAGACAACAACCATCTGCACGAACAGTTCGACGACGTTTCCAGCAGCATGGAGTATCAGCTCGGAGACCATTCTGCGGTTACCCTTGACGCTGCATCACAGACAGGAGCGCCTGCGATGGCGTACTCAACGACGAACCTGGGTGCACGAATGGCAAAACATCATTTTTTCAGATGAATCCAGGTTTACAGCATCATGATTGTCGCATCCGTGTTAGGCGACATCGCGGTGAACACACATTGGAAGCATGTATTCGTCATCGCCATATCACCCGGCGTGATGGTATGCCGTGCCATTGGTTACACGTCTCGGTCACTTCTTGTTCGCATTGACGGCACTTTGAACAGTGGACGTTACATTTCAGATGTGTTACAACCCGTGGCTCTTTCGATCCGTGCGAAACACTTCATTTCAGCAGGATAATGCAAGACCGCATGTTGCTGTCCTGTACGGGCCTTTCTGCATACAGAAAATGTTCGACTGCTGCCCTGGCCAGCACATTATCCAGATCTCTCACCAACTGAAAACGTCTGGTCAATGGTGGCCGAGCACCTGGCTCGTCACAATACGACAGTCACTACTCTTGATGAACTGTGGTATCGTGTTGAAGCTGCATGGGCAGCTGTAGCTGTGCACGCCATCCAAGCTCTGTTTGACTCAATGCCCAGGCGTATCTAGGCCGTTATTACGGCCAGAGGTGGTTGTCCTGGGTACTGATTTCTCAGGATCTATGCACCCAAATTGCGTGAAAATGTAATCACATGTCAGCTCTAGTATAATATATTTGTCCAATGAATACCAGTTTATCATCTGCATTTCTTCTTGGTGTAGCAATTTTAATGGCCAGTAGTGTATTTGGATCCATAGATTCTGGCAAGAATGACTTGATACCAAACGCCAACAATTTCTAACTTCTTCGACAATGGCCGCAAAAGACTACGTTCTTATGAAATAACTTTTTTCTTTGTTTGCGGCTAGACGACCGCAGTCGCGGAACCTACTGTACTAGTCGTCCTACAGTACCGTGTCATGCCGCTAGGGGAAGCAAGAGAAGGAGTGCAGTCCACTGATAAAGGGGGCTGCCTTACGGTAATTCGTTTTTAGCAGCAGTGGAAATGTTGCATCCGTGATACACCAGTCCACGGGAGTTCTTTAGGCGTCTTCATTGGCGTGCCACAGCAGCAACATTTCCAATGCTGCTGAAAACGAATTACCGCACGATAGTCCCCTTTATCAGTGGGCTGTGGCGCATTCTTTTGCTTCCCCTAGCGGTATGACACGGTACTGTGGTGTGGTTGTTTTACTGTGTACTGAGACTGATATCTTGTCTAACTTTATTGCCTTGCCGGTGATAATTGAAACTTTGGGTCTAACTCTCGGTTAACTTGATTGGGAGAAAATGTTTTTGAGTGCTATCATTACGGGCTGAGTGGCTGCGGTGTGGGGGTGTCAGTAGCTGCGGACGCCCCGGCAGAACAGGTGCAGGCGGTCGCCCGGCGCCCGCCCCCGCCGCCTCCGCCTCCGCCGCCGCCGCCCCCTGAGAAGAATCGATGCGGGTCCAGCTGGCGGGGTCATCTATCGTCGCCTCTGACAAGGGATTACGCCGGCTCCCAGCGCAGAAAGCGACCAAGCGACGCCGGCCGCCGCACGCCGCAGCCTGCAGTGATCGGAGCAGGTGCTGCCGCCGCAGCGCTACTGATTTCACACAAACTCACCAAATCTCCATCACTCCCAAACGCTGTTGTCGATATATCTTACTGATGTAATAGGTGGTTTTGTTCTCATTGGCTGCGACCAGAGGCAGATCCGAGGGGAGGTCCTTTCCTGCTCCAAATAACAGTTTACTGTTGTTGTGGTTTCCAGTCAGAAGACTGAGACACGAGCTTCGACGAATGGCAGTCTCATTGGGTCGCTAGAAGCACCGCAGTGCGGGTATACAGCATATTCAAAAATGGTTCAAATGGCTCTGAGCACTATGGGACTTAACATCTATGGTCATCAGTCCCCTAGAACTTAGAACTACTTAAACCTAACTAACCTATGGACAGCACACAACACCCAGTCATCACGAGGCAGAGAAAATCCCTGACCCCGCCGGGAATCGAACCCGGGAACCCGGGCGTGGGAAGCGAGAACGCTACCGCACGACCACGAGCTGCGGACATACAGCATGTCCCCAAGCATTAAGAACAGTATCTCTCTTCCATAGAGATACTGTCGATATTTGCACATGGCCCAGATCACAGCAAGACATTTTCTTTCTGTAGTTAAGTAGTTTCTCTCGGCTTTTGTAAGTGTCCTAGAAGCATAGGATATAACAGCACCGATCCCATACCCACTGGCATCTGTGTGTCGTTCTGAAGGTGCTCTCTCATCATACAGACCAAGTACAGCGTCATTCGTCAGAGCTTTTCGCAGCACATCGAAAGAATCTTGTTGAGCACCACCCGAGATAAATTTAGCATCAGCTTTTAACATCTCTTGGAGTGGCCTGGCTTTGATACAAAAGTCTTTGATAAAACGACGGTAACAAGAACATAATCCGAGGAAGCTTCTCACATCTCTAATACTTTTAGGAATAGGAAATTCCGTTATAGATCTCACCTTTTCTGGGTCTGGCCGCGCGCCTTCGTTTGACACAAGGTGTCCAAGTATTTTGATTTCTTTTGCTCCAAAGAGACACTTTCTTGGATTTAGTTTCAGTCTGCCTTGTTGGAGACACTTAGGAACGACCCTCAGTCTTCTTATATGTTCATCAAATGTCTCTGAGAACCCTATAATGTCATCTAAATAACAAAGACACATCGTCCACTTCAGATGCCTTAGAAGATTATCCATCAAATGTTCAAATGTGTGTGAAATCTTGTGGGACTTAACTGCTAAGGTCATCAGTCCCTAAGTTTACACACTACTTAACCCAAATTATCCTAAAGGCAAACACACACGCCCATGCCCGAGGGAGGACTCGAACCTCCGCCGGGACCAGCCTCACAGTTCATGACTGCAGCGCCGGAGACCGCTCGGCTAATCCCGCGCGGCGAAGATTATCCATCATCCGTTCAAAAGTTGCTGTTGCATTACACAAACCAAACGGCATTACCTTAAACTCATACAGGCCTTCCGGGGTGATGAATGCAGTTTTTTCGCGATCAACCTCATCTACTTCGATTTGCCAGTATCCCGAGTACATGTTTATGGTTGAGAAAAACTTACCCCCCTTCAGACAGTCCAGTGTACCGTCAATTCGTGGAAGAGGGTAAACTTTCTTTTTAGTTATCTTATTAAGCTTCCTGTAATCCACACAAAAGCGCCAACATTCCAAACACGTACATTGAGTGGTTGTAGGAACACACCAGTCTGTGAATGTAGATGGAAGGTTCCGCTGATCATGTCGTGTTCAGTGTCACCGTTTCCAAGTAGAGACTGCGTGAAGGCGATCAAATTGCGATTTTCAAACACCTGTAAATGACCAGAACTTATGGGCTACAGTTAATACTGTAGAACACCGAATATCTAAAAAAACAACTGCTCAGCTTTCAGTCTTTAAGAGGGGTAGGACGTCAAACGGGCCGACTTGGAGCAGGAGAGGCACCACAGGACATTTTAATTTCCACTGTCTATACTTTTACAAATAAATTCATAAAACTTTGTCAGCATAACCAGGAAGGATTCAGGATTCACACTCATTGCAGTGGAAGTTCGGAAACATAACAAAATAAAATTTTTTTGGTGTGAAATTTCATTATTTTTTTCACTTACTAATGGCTGCATTTGTTGCTATAGGTGCACTTCTTTTCATAAGTTGGAGAGATTCTTCGATGAATTTTGTACAGCATACATACCATACTTACACGTGTATAAAACTCTAGAATTTATTTAATTTATGAAAAACGAATGATCTGTTCATGTTTAGAAAAAAACACAAATTTTGTAGTTAATTACCTGAATTTTTACCACAGTTTTTAATAGATTTGGAAAATTCTAGAGTTTCATACACCTTTAGGTATGGTTTGTATCTTGTGCAAAATTCATCGAAGAATCTCTCTTATTTATGAAGAAAAGTGAACCTATAGCAACAAATGCTGCCATAAGTAAGTGAAAAAAAGATGAAATTTCACTTGTAAAAAAAATTATTTCGTTCGGTTTTCGAACTTTCACCGCTAAGAGTGTCAATTCTGAATCCTTCCTGGTCATGCTGACAAAGGTTTATGAATTTATTTGTAAAAGTATAGACAGTGGAAATTAAAATGTCCTGTGGTGCCTCTCCTGCTCGAAGTGGGCCCGTTTGACGTCCTACCCCTCTTAAGATTAAGTGGTGGTTCTGAATATCAAAATAACGAGAACAGAAGAACAAAACAGAAGATCAACGAGAAGATATCTTCTATATTAGAGAACGTTAGGCAAGAATAAAATTTATGGCATTGAACTGACTGAGATGAGTCCTGACACTATTTGATACACTTCAGGCTAGTCTGTCGTGAGCAGGCCTCTTCATCAATGTAGAATTGGTACAGGTTATATCCGTTAATACCTCCTTACTTTATTTAAATCTTGGTGTCCTCTACAATTTTTACCCTGTACAGTTCCGTCCATTACCAAATACACGATCCCTTGGTGCCTAAGGGTCTGTCCTGTTTCTTTAAATTGTGCCCTAAATTTCCTTTCTCCTTAGTTCGATTTCATACCTCCTCATCACTTGCTCGATCGAATCTTCAGGACAGATGCCTCCAGAGAAGACTTCCTGATACTTAAATCTACGCTAGATGTTAACAAATCCCTCTTTTTCGGAAAGGCTTTTCTCTCTTTTGCCAGTCTGCATTTTATATTGTCTCTACTTTGGTCTTTATAAGTTATTTTGCTGCACAATAACCAAACTCATCTACTAGTTTTGCTATCTGATTTCCTAACCATATTCCCGCACCATCATCTGATTTAATTCGACTACATTCCATTATCTCTGTTTTGCTTTTGTTGATGTTCAACTTACAACCTCCTTTCGACACTGTCCACTCCGTTCAGCTGCTCTGTCCAGTTCGGTCTGTGCCTGAATTACAATGTTCTCGGTAAGCCTCAAAGTTTTTACTTCTCCTCCCTGTACGTTAATTCCACTCCCAGATTTCTCCTTGGTTGCCATTACTGCTTACTCAATATGAAGATGAATAACATAACGGGTAGTCTGCACCCCTACCTAATTCACTTCTCAACCACTGTTTCTCCTTCGCGTCCTTCGACTCTTTGAAACTCAATTTGGTTTCTGCACAAGTTTTAAATAGCCTTTTTCTACCTACAGGCTATCCTTATTGCCTTCAGAATGTGAAATAGTGTAGTCCAGTGCGCATCGTCAAATTTCTGTAAATCTACAAACGGTACAGAAGTAAGTGTGTGTTTCTTTAACCTATGTTCTAATCTAAGACGTAGAGTCAGTATTGTCTTCCGTGTTCAACATTTCTCTGGAACCGAAACTGATCTGCCAGCCTCTACCAGGTTTCCCATTCTACTGTAAATTTTCTAAAACAATTTGTATTTCATCAGATTCCAACTTTTTACCCAGTCTACAGAGATTGATGTAACAAGAAAACTAAGGATCTCGATAATGGCAAGAAATACAATTTTTTAGTTTCTTGCATGAGTATAGCCCAGGTGTGTGAACCGACGGCTGTCTGGTGCAAAAAAAAAAAAAAAAAAAAAAAAAAACTGCTGCTATCTAAAGGCGCCTACGCACAGACTGACCGTACCTACTGCCAACAACAAATCTGACATATTCACGTTCCAACGATGTTCACTGAAGGAAAGATCTTCCACTAAGAAAATAATAACAGCAACATTGACCTTTCCGAAAAGTAGGCTCAAACAAATCAAACAAAAAATATTCTCCCTAGTGTAGTCTGCACAATCATAGTACCGAGAGAAGTTCTGAAGCAATGGAAACTCATTATTCGATTCTCATTAACCTCGAGCTCCAGTTCATCCGAGTCGTTATTTTTTAATTTTTTTTTATTTTACATACTGTAATTATACATCATTTAGTGTCTGCCTCTGTAGCTGAGTGGCCCAAGTAGGGATAGATTTGGTTTTTGTTTCTTTATTTTGGGAATTCGAGAAATCGAAAAGCTGCAGGTTCGAATCTCGGTCAGCTCACGGATATTTCAGCCTTCGTTGTAACGTAGCATTCACACCTAAGAAAAAAGAAAAAAAGGAAGGGCAGAGCAGCTGATTGTCATGTGGAGGAACCGGGTTCGGTTCCCGGTATTGTGAGGGGCCTTTTCCTTGGTAGGAAGACTGAAGAGTGGAACGAGGTGCTCTCATCCTCGATCGAGCAGTAGTGGTTCCAGTCACGAAAACTGAGAACGGCCAGGAGAGCGGTGTGCTGACCAACGCTCCTCCATACCGCAAACAGTGACGCCACTGGCGGAAGATGACACAGCGGTCGGTAGGTACGGATGGGCCTTTCCAGGGCCTGTGGACGGAGTTTTATGTTTTATAGTATTTAATACTCCGGAAATAACAACGTCAACGTTCATTAAATTTAAATTCAGCCGACCGTCGTACACGGTGTCACTTAACAAGCTGACATTTAGCTTTACAGTACTGTGTGGCCGCCGTTTGTTAAGAGTGTAAAATGACATCAAAAAGTTAGATGTGCTGTGGTCAGTTATTTCTGGGTCCACTGACGCAGTTTGCTCACTGAGTAAAGAAACTGATGACAGTGTTTACCCTTCGAAAATCGCCGAAGCATTTGTAAACGTTTCAGGATGCTCGAGCATAGATTTTAATGACGCATTGGTTGTATAGCTTCTGGTGAAATTGTCTCTGTTCGTCCGTCTGCAGCAATGACGACAGCGAATGTTGATGAATAACACAAACAGCCACAAATACTTTTCATCATCATCATTTAAGACTGATTATGCCTTTCAGCGTTCAGTCTGGAGCATAGTTCCCCTTATAAAATTCCTCCATGATCCCCTATTCAGTGCTAACATTGGTGCCTCTTCTGGTGTTAAGCCTATTACTTCAAAATCATTCTTAACCGAAGGTACCTTCTCCTTGGTCTACCCCGACTCCTCCAACCCTCTACTGCTGAACCCATGAGTCTCTTGAGTAACCTTGCTTCTCCCACGCGTGTAACATGACCCCACCATCTAAGCCTGTTCGCCCTGACTGCTACATCTATAGAGTTCATTCCCAGTTTTTCTTTGATTTCCTCTTTGTGGACACCCTCCTGCCATTGTTCCCATCTACTAGTACCTGCAATCATCCTAGCTACTTTCGTATCCTTAACCTCAACCTTATTTATAAGGTAACCTGAATCCACCCAGCTTTCGCTCCCATACAACAAAGTTGGTCGAAAGATTGAACGGTGTACAGATAACTTAGTCTTGGTACTAACTTCCTTCTTGCAGAAGAGAGTAGATCGTAGCTGAGCGCTCACTGCGTTACCTTTGCTACACCTCGCTTCCAGTTCTTTCACAATGTTGCCATCTGTGAGAATATGCATCCTAAGTACTTGAATCCGTCCACCTGTTCTAACGTTATTCCTCCTATTTGGCACTCAGTCCGTTTATATCTCTTTCCCACTGACATTACTTTCGTTTTGGAGATGCTAATCTTCATACCATAGTCCTTACATTTCTGATCTAGCTCTGAAATATTACTTTGCAAACTTTCAATCGAATCTCCCATCACAACTAAGTCATCCGCATATGCGAGACTGCTTATTTTGTGTTCGCATATCTTAATCTCACCCAGCCAGTTTGTTGTTTTCAACATATAATCCATAAATAATGTGAACAACAGTGGAGAGAGGTTGCAGCCTTGTCTTACCCCTGAAACTACTCTGAACCATGAACACCGTCAACTCTAACTGCTGAAATGCTTTAATTTTTGAGCCATGACCTGTACGGACCATTTATCCCCAGCTTTACATGGCTGAAGTTTCCAGTTACCTAACTGTTTTCAACAGCATGTCGTCAACTCTAGCACTACACAATAATGGTTGAGTATTGAGTGTCGGTCTTAGCTTGTTTTCAATCGTTAAGACGTGTTAATACGCCCGCGTTTATTTAAATATAAGGTGAGACAGTTGTATACACTTACATACGTTTCAGTGGACGGCGTGTATATCATCCATAAGTGTATACAACTGCTTCACCTTATATTAAATACATGCGTGCGTATTAACGTGTTTTTCCACCGGAACAACATAAAGGCAGCATTAAATGTTCAAATATTCTTGTGTTTTGCTGGAGCTTACGAGCTGCTGCTGTTGAAAACATCAGTATAATGAAAAGGTTAGGCGTATGAAGATGGGCATAACTACTCGAAAACAGTTGTAGCTGTAAAATAAAGTATTTCCGTTATTCACCAACAAATACGAGGGTTGGAACTTTAATAGTGGCAACTATTTATTTACAGCTCGTACAAAATAGATACGTGTTTCAAGGTTATACTTACCTTCAAATTACTCACCAGCATTGCGTATAACCCGTTACGAGCGATGTGGAAGTCGTAGGATACTCTTAGCAATTGTGTTGACAGTTCGAGCGGCGCGGTCTATTGCGCGACGAATTTGTAGCAGTTCTGAAGCGAATGCCGTGAAATGTTTCCTTCAGTTTTGGAACACAACCTACGACCAGCTTAGAGACAGAACTGATGACACTTCCTGCAGGACCTGACCATCATTTTGCAGGACAATGCTCAAGCACGTAATGTGCAAGTTGTTACTGATTTGTTTGACTGATGCGGCCGCTAAGTGCTATACAACCTAATGCACTCCCCTGACTTAAGCCCTCGTGAGTTCAACTCGATCTCTAAACTGAAGGAAACACTTCACGGCATTCGCTTCATAACTGCTACAAATTCGTCGGGCAATAGACCGCGCCGCTCGAACTGTCAACACAACCTCTAAGAGTATCCAACGACTTCCACATCGCTCGCAACGGGTTATACACAACGCCGGTGACTAATTTGACGGCCAGTATAACCTTGAAACACGTATCTATTTTGTACGAGCTGTAAATAAATAGTTGCCACTATTAAAGCTCCAGCCCTCGTAAAATAATGGTTTGTTTGGAACGGCTGGTGGATACGACAGTGGCCGAAATAATGCTGATAAAACGCCTATGTGATTGTATGCACGCAAACGAAACATGAATGTAGGTCTAAAGAATCCTGGTAATTATTTAAGTGTATAAAACTCACTGTGTGTTTGCCCGCATCTCGTGGTCGTGCGGTAGCGTTCTCGCTTCCCACGCCCGGGTTCCCGGGTTCGATTCCCGGCGGGGTCAGGGATTTTCTCTGCCTCGTGATGGCTGGGTGTTGTGTGCTGTTCTTAGGTTAGTTAGGTTTAAGTAGTTCTAAGTTCTAGGGGACTGATGACCGTAGCAGTTGAGTCCCATAGTACTCAGAGTCATTTGAACCAATCACTGTGTGTTTACATAAAAAAATAAATATAACGTGTGTGTGTGTGTGTGTGTGTGTGTGTGTGTGTGTGTGTGTGTGTGTGTCATTTAAAAAACGTCTTTCTATTTTATGAACATGCGGATTTTGCGGATTTTCGACAATCTGAATGACCTACGGTCTCACCTAGTCCAGGTAAGCGACGCTCCACTGTAATGATTGTGCAATTCCAAGTCTAACTTAAGGTTTTCAAGATATTTCGTATGATGTATGTTTTACATTTTCAGTCTGTTCTGTTATTTTAACTCTTTGTATGTCAAAATTTAGGAAGTGTCACTTTGAAAATTCCTTTCTTTATTTTTCTTGTGTTACATAATGTCAGCCTTTTTTTTCTTTGAGATGGTGATTAGTTGTATTGATAGGTGAACTTTTAAACGCCATAAGTAGTCATTGATTCCCGCATGTTTTAGTTCGACACTGCGAGATCATTTTTTATTGTTAAATGTTTCATAAATTTTCCTTTGGAAGTGGTACGTTTTCGATAATAATCCAAGAAAAAATTAAACAAACACATTGGTTCACAAACATTGGAGAAACAGGCGTATTCAGTCTCTTCACATTTACCAGATGCGACATCAATACGACCATTTCTTTTAATCTCTTTTATGAGTGCGATACATATTTGAGGTTAAGATAATTATGCTGCACAAGAATGCATGAAAGGAAATGTATCAGTATCAAGCATGGTCTGCTTAACTTTATTCTATTACTATATTCTAAATTGCAGTCTAACTTTGAACAGCAACGTGTGCCTACATATCTTGCAACCATCTTGGCTCGACTGAGCGCAAGAAACGACTTCGTCCGCGTTTCGCCTGCCACATAGGCTACGCATAGGTACCGTCTCGTACTGCAGGCAGCCAGTGATATAGGCGCGATAACTTTCTCCCTTCTCATTAGTTTCAAAAAAATTGCCGGTTGAGACAAGTTGAGCAGTCCTGATTCCTAAGCAGCAATAAAACTATCCGGTTCTCTAATCAATAATCTTGGTCTGCATATCCTGATTTCTTTTTATACTGTAGCAAAATCACGAAATTACTCCACACAGGAACCAGAACGTGCCTGGTACCCCTTCAGCTTATAAAGAAATCAGGAGCGGTGCCCATGATAAATCAAAAGATATTAAAGTGATGGGAAAGAACAAAAAAATCAACAGTTAATTGATAAAATTGGTGACTCATAAGTGAAGTGTATTAGACTTGATTGGAGTAAATAAAACTGGATGCCGCAGTTCGAGACCAAGGAGTTGTTTTAGGAATTATTGTTACTGTTGTTGTTTATTAGTCTTAATTTAAATCCAAAAATAGTTGCTAATGATTAGCCATCCAAATGCAGTTGGCGGAAACATTAATTTTTGCGGAGGTGTACCAAGCAGCTCGTGTGTCTCATTGCCTGAGAGACAGAAAATGCCAATCTGAGCAAATGTTACAACAATAATGGCTACAAAATGTATATGTACGTGATAAGTCGTCTCACTGCACACCGTTGTAGGCTAAGGAAATTTATTGATACAACCATTTTCGGTCAGACTGCAAACCAACATATGAGGGACTGTTCGGAAAGTAAGGTCCGATCACGAAATGGAAACCACAGTCAAAATCAAAAATGTTTTATTTGCAACAGTTTGCTACAGTTTCCAGCTACTTTTCTACATAGTCGCTGCTACGACTTAGATATCCGTCGTAGCGCTATGCCAACTTTCCAGTACCCTCGTCATAGAAGGCAGCCGCCTGTGCTTTCCGCCAATTCTCTACGTTTATCTGCAGTTCTTTGTCTGTTCCAAACTGTTGTTGTCTCCATAGCCAGCGGTTCATGTGAGCAAAAATGAACGTCAGAGGGAGCTTTGTCCGGGCTATATGGTGGGCGATCAGACACAAGCCCACGTTTATTTCGGGTGTCTCACGTTTCGGCAGATACTTGCAATTTCGTTTTAGCAATGTGTATCTGGAATCAGCCCTAGCAAATACTGCTCATCCCATGTCTCACGCGGCGCCAAGAGTCAACAGAAAGCGTCGGTTTGTTTTCTGTTACAAACATAATTATTTTTAAAGCGTAATTTTGTGTGTCCATTACACAGCGATGGGAATCCACCGTCGCTTTAGACGGCGCAAACATGCCTTCTGATTCTGTGCAGTCTGTATCCCCACGTACAATGGAATCGGAGCAATCTGGAAGTCCTTCAGGCAACAGAAATCAAACTAATGCAGTAGTCAATGTAACCACGTCTAATATATGAGCTAAAAAGTGTCACTGTCTTGGAACAGCCGACACACAAACGTTACTTCAATACTGGCAAATGAAAACAAACTCTAGACGATATCGGAAAATAGAATATTCCGATACTTGGGTTACAGCAGACACGGATTCAAATGCCTTAATTCAGAGAATTACAGAATATTCAAAGGTAAACCTGGACAAAAAAATCGGAGCGAACCTACAGCAGCTCGGCACAGCATTCTGTACCCACAAACGACTAACTGAGTCCATAATAGATTTCATCTCTGTTTCAGAAAGCCACTCTTCTCTCACATGCAAATGTGGAAACAAAAAGAAAAAAATGGCTCAAATGGCTCTAAGCACTATGGGACGGAACATCTGAGGTCATCAGCCCCCTAGACTTAGAACTACTTAAACCTGACTAACCGAACGATATCACACACATCCATGCCCGGGACAGGATTCGAACCTGCGATCGTAGCAGCAGCACGGTTCCTGACTGAAACGCCTGGATCCACTCGGCCACAGTGGCCGGCTGTGATAACAAAAGGTACACATTGTTCAGTACCCACGCACCCATAAATGAAGGCAATCGAAGAAACACTGGTGAAATAGACGAGTCCCGGGATCACCTAGAGAGCGAATTACAAACTGGCAACATCAAAATTCTGTTGTGCGATTTCAGGGCGCAAGTTGGAAAGGAGCGGCAGTTCCGAAACATTGTTGGTAGCTAACCTGCCCGGAACGGAACGACATTTCTGAAGATTTACTGACGTGTGAGGTGCCTTTCACCGTATACTTACGTCTAGGTATTTAAAAAAATATCCCACTAGACAACTTTGGTGAATTCTACTCGGACTACGTCGCAATATCGAAACGGAAATTGTAGACATCAGTCCTGAAAACTAATGCAAAATAAAACTAATGTTCAATATCTGTTACAATAGATGAAAACTGTGGTGTCACCGCCACCTCGCCCAGGTGGTAGCCTTTAAATCGGCCGCGGTCTGTTATTATACGTCGGACCCGCGTGTCGCCACTATCAGTGATTGCAGACCGAGCGCCGCCACACGGCAGGTCTAGAGAGACTCCGTAGCACTCGTCCCACTTGGACAGCCGACTTTGCTAGCGATGGTTCACTGTCTACATACGCTCTCATTTGCCGAGAGGACAGTTTAGCATAGCCTTGAGCTACGTCATTTGCTACGACCTAGCAAGGCGCCATATTCAGTTACTATGAATGTATTCTGAACAGATAATATTGTGAATCATGTACTCTCAAGAGCGACGTTCATCATAAATGGATTAAAGTTAAGTATCAACTAGCTACGTCCGCTTTCTGAATTCTAATTCCTTGTAATGTTCCAGACCTCACGTCAGTATAGTCCTTCCTTCCTCACGCCAGCCTGCGTGAGCTAAAACGCGTGCATTTCGGCCTCCTCTAGTAACACGGTGTTTGCTCTTCTGCCAACACAACAAAAACAGAAACCTGGCAGAATATTCGTAAAAATATGGCACATATTGCAAAAGTAGTAACGCCTTTACGGTGGATGCGTTAACCTCAACACGGACAGAAGGCTGTAATACGGCAGTTGACCAAAGAGCTACAGTACGCGAAATAAAACAGAAGATAAGCTCTTAGAGCACAAACAAGTGTAGAAGTAGACTGCAAAGGCACTCCGTAAAGCCAAAAGATCCAAAGTCACAAAAGAAAACAAGAGAATTGAACGAGAATTCAAAAGGAGAAACACCAGGAACATTTACAGCATATAAACGGCTGTCAACCACCAAGTTTGCACTTCAAGAAAAGCGACGGGGAACTAGCAGTTACCGCTAAAGAAAACTGCAACAACCTCGCCCAGTGCACCTATGCTTAGAAAAAAACAGAACATCTTACTCGGCTAGAATAGGACATTCATATTCACAGGACATGTACATTAGTATGTTCTGCAGAAACGTTTAGCATTCCAATCACCCAGGTTCAGCATGTGCCCTGTGGCCTAGTAGGCAGAGGGTTCGCCATAGACCTTGATAACTTGTTCCACGCTTGATGGCATCGACACGCACAGGGCTCGAATGGATTCCTGTGGTATAGCTACCCATGCTGCATTCACTTTGTTCCAAAGTTCATCTGTGGTGATTGTCATTAGGTCACAGCGTTGCATGTGTTGTTTCACCACATCCCACACGTTCTCGATCGGCGACATGTCTTGTGACCTGGCGGACCAGGCCAAAGGCTGACATCCTGTGACACCAAGAAGTGACATGTCAGTGTATCAACATGTGGCCGTGCTTTGTCTTACTGAAGAATGGCGTCTGGGTGTTGTGCAAAAGGATGGCTGCAGGTTGCAGGACGTCATTCACGTAGGTCACACTGGTCACAGTGCCCTGGACACGCACCACCTGTTAATTGTGGTTGTACCCAGCAGCATCCCACACCATAATGCCTTGAGTTGGCGTTGTATGTCTTGTTCGAATGCAGTCGCGTGATGCCGCTCCCCCTGTCTGCGACGGACCAAAATGTGGTCATCATTCTCAAACAGACAGAACCTGGATTCGTTCGAAAACACTATCTGATGCCATTCCTTTTGCCAGTGACGTCTTTCCATACACCATTGCCGTCTAGCATGTTCCACACATTCGTGAAAACCAATTGGAGAATTGGACGACACGCACGTAACCCATGCCGTAACAAACGGTTGTCGCCCCTGACAGTGTACTTTGTGTTACATTGTTCCAGCGTTGCGTCAGAGCCGAGGAGGACGCAGATCTGCCATTCGAATGAGGTGTCGATCTTCTCGGGGGGTTGGACTAGATGGTGTGACCTGACCCATCTCGTCATATTCTACGGTCTTCCGTGAACCTTTCTGGACACGCCCCTTACATTGTCGAAACACTTCGTCCCACATGAGCAACAATTTTCCGGATGGATTCATCACATTTTCTCGTCCCAGTAATACACCCTAACTAATTTGATGGTACGGTCCACACTTACGTCCGTGAGGCATCCTGCTCACCTGCTCAAGTCGCACTGATCCATTACCTTCGCTTTATAGCGAGACCCGGAGGAACATTTTACCAGTAGGTGGTATTGCCCTATGATATCGATGTTGACCTTGAACCTGCGGGCCGACATCGTTCAAATGCTAATCATTTCTGCAGAACATACTAGTGTACATGTACAGTGAATATGGACGTCTTATCTCTAGTCGCTCAAGTTTTTTTTCCTGAACATGAGATTATGCATCGTCTCCTTAACTATACATGCATGCATGTCCAAAGGAACATTGCATCGTTCTTAACAACAAAGGCATTACAATATTGTACTTATCCGCCTATACCAGGCAGTAGCCTTCAATTAAAATGTCCTCCTCTGTACGGGAATTACATAATGTGCGTACGAGTACAGGTTGTGACGAAGGAACGACGATATATGGAAGTTTGGGAGTGGTCGTGAGCCCTGAACAGATTACGAAAACCTTTAAGACAATCGCTCGCGAAAGCGGGAAACCCGGGTTTGAGTCCCAGTTGGGTACAAAGTTTGTCGCCATTCCCTTATACAGCTGTGGTTGTTCGTGATAGCAAATGAGAATACATTTCATGTGTTTCATAACAGCTGTAGTCACTGCAGTACCTGTTTCATCGGACATGCATGCATGCCCTAAGGGACATTGCATCGCTCTTCTTAACAACATACGGACTGCAATATTGTGTTCTTGTGTACTTGATCCTAAGGGCTTTACGAATATCATGGGTAAGAAATGGTTGCTACATCCTACTTCGCTCTTCCATATCTCGCAGATATGAATGCACACCAAGGCCAGTACATGTACTTTTCCCCATCCGTTACCATTCATTATCCAACCGTCTTTATACTGAAACTGTGCGCATGGGTGATTCAATTCTCTAAAGAATGCGATTTTAAAAAGCGAATGGTTTGAAGTCTCTTTTGGTACAGCTAGCCAAAACAGACGAATAATTTATTGAAAGCTGCGGAGCATGTTTCGTTTCTAGTCTTCTTCATCCATGTCTTATTTGATGTCCTCTTTTATAATGAAAATAAGCTAAGCCCAACGATGTTAGTGTCAAATATGCAATATTGTGGCTCACTAGCCAGCTGATGATTGTCCTCGGGGGGAGCGGGGGAAGAGGAAGGGGGAAGGTGTCACTGAGTGAGTGGCAGTGGCAGGTAAAGCATATTCCTTGAGTACTTAGAACAACTTGGTACTCGTGTCGCCTACGATCTAGGAAAAAATACTTGCACTCCAAATTTTGAGGGTGGAGGTTGAAAGCGCCTGGACACACGCTTAGCTCTGGAGTGCTTGGGTTAGTTTAACCCAAATTTAATATGAGTGTTTCTTACTGTCTGGAAAAATAGCAGAGAGGATCAGACACTTCTAACGATACTAGGTAGAGCAGGAGCAAACGTGACATGTTACAGCAGTAGCAAGTGATCTATATTAGAGTCAAATACATAGTTTTCGGTGTCGTTAGGCTTACGGCTGAAAGTTGCTATGCGTGAAGAAATGGCTAGCACGAATTTTAAAATAAGATATACAGGACGTATCATATTTGGAACAACTTACACACTGCTTCAGACATACAGAATCATTCCGTGATGATGTTACAAACATTCAGGGATGTTGATGAAGGGGAAATATATCAATTTGAGGTAAGGGTCCCCCGTACTGCAAATGAAGGTGTCGAACGTTATAAGCGAAAACCGTTCTCATACCTCTGACAGAGGAATTCGTATACTGATACTGTTGTTGCTAGTATTGTATGGCATGCAACCTTCAGAGTTGGTAGTAAGGACCAAAACAAAACGTCCAGTAAGCATGGTCTTTAAAATGGTAATAGTTGTAAGCACTTGTTCAGTCAAGGATATGTGTGATGCTATTGAGGATGAACAAGTGTTCATAGCTCCTCAGGTATACATTTTAGAGCCCATGTTTACTGGAAATTTTTTCTTGTCTTGGTCCATACTACCACCTCTGAAAATTACATACCCTACATTCTGAGCAACAATTGTACCGGCGCATGTATTCCACTGACAGGGCTATCAGAATTATTTTCGCTTGTAGCTTCCGACTCATTCGTTTCCGAACCATGGACCATCAGCTCAAATTGATGCACTTATGCGTCTCCATCATTCTTGAAAGTTTAAGCATCATCACGAAATCATCCTGTATACAGGGTGGTCCATCGATCGTGACCGGGCCAAATATCTCACGAAGTAAGCGTCAAACGATAAAACTACAAAGAATGAAACTTGTCTAGCTTGAAGGGGGTGGTCCATTGATCGTGGCCGGGCCAAATATCTCACAAAGTAAGCGTCAAACCAAAAAACTGCAGAGAACGAAACTTGTCTAGCTTGAAGGAGGAAACCAGATAGATGGCGCTGCCATAAGTCAAACGGATATCAACTGCGTTTCTTTTTAAAGAGGAACCCCCATTGTTTATTACATATCCGTGTAGTACGTGAATAAAAATGAATGTTTTAGTTGGACCACTTTTTTCGCTTTGTAATAGATGGCGCCGTAATAGTCACAAACATATGGCTCACTATTTTAGACGAACAGTTGGTGACAGGTAGGTTTTTTAAATTAAAATACAGAAATAAGGTACGTTTGAACATTTTATTTCGGTTGTTCCAATGTGATATATGTACCTTTGTGAACTTATCATTTCTGAGAACGCATGCTGTTATGGCGTGATTACCTGGAAATACCACATTAATGCAATAAATGCTCAAAATGGTGTCCGTCAACCTCAATGCATTTGGCAATACGCGTAACGACATTCCTGTCAACAGCGAGTTGTTCGCCTTCCGTAATGTTCGCACATGCATTGACAATGCGCTGACGTATGTTGTCGGGTGTTGTCCATGGATCACGGTAGCAAATATCCTTCAACTTTCCCCACAGAAAGAAATCCGGGGACGTCAGATCCGATGAACGTGCGGGCCATTGTATGGTGCTTCGCCGACCAGTCCACCTGTCATGATATATGCTATGCAATACCGCTTCAACCGCACGCATACATAGCACACGCCCGTTGGGCATTTTGATCACAATAGCCATACATCAACACGGTATCGACCTTTTCCGCAATTGGTAAACGGTCAATTTTAACACGGGTAATGTATCACGAAGCAAATACCGTCCGCGCTGGTGGAATGTTACGTGATACCACGTAGTTATACGTTTGTGGCTATTACAGCGCCATCTATCACAAAGCGAAAAAAGTGGTCTAACTAAATCATTCATATTTCTGTACGTACTACATGAAAATGTAATAAAAACTGGGGGTTCCTATTTTAAAAAAACGCAGTTGATATCTGTTTGACCTATGCCAGCGCCATCTAGCGGGCCAACCATAGCACCATCTGGTTACCCCATTCAAGCTAGGCGAGTTTCGTTCTTTGTAGTTTTTTCGTTTGATGCTTATTTCGTGAGATATTTGGCCCGGTCACTATCAATGGACCACCCTGTACACACACGTGACGCCGGCGCCTGAAACACATTCGTGAATTTTTCTTTTAGAGCGATAAGAATTACTTTTTGGAGATGAAGGAGGAAAGGAATATTGGGCTTAACGGTCTGTCAACATCGATGCCATTAGAGACGAAGCACAAGCCCGGGTTTTGTTAAGGATAGCGAAGGAAATCAGCCGTTCCCTTTCAAAGAAACCATCCCGGAATTTGCCTAGAGCGATTTAGGGAAATCAAGTAAAACCTAAATCCGGATGGCCGGACGCGGATTTTGAACCGTCCTCCTCGCGAATGGCAGATGAAGTTGTGCATGATTCTGTAATGAAGTGCAAACAGAAGATTGCGAATATGGAGGAGACTCTGAATGATGGAGCTAATATTTCTATAGTTTCGGAGACTTCTGCAGTAACTGATGGTTGTCTGGGTAACACAGTATCAAGTGGAACAGTGAATGAAACGTCTAGTACAGATGCACCAGGTAGACTAGACTTCCTGTGCTTGAAGAAACATTTCAGGGAAGTCGTGAACCTGACTGTGATACTGAAGAGGCTACAAATCTGAATTTATGCATCATCCAAAGTTGACTGTGAGGCCCAGTCCTTGGGTAAATTTTGAAACGTGGCAGGCCCACTGGCCTCTTCACAAACTTATTAACAATCATGACAGACTATCTTGCATTTCGAAAATATGAAATTGCATAGATGCAAATTAACGTGATTTCACTACCGTATTACACTGTCATGCAAAGTGGGTAACCGCGTGATATATAATGGCATGTAAAGGATCAGGAATAGGATGCACGCTTATCATAATTCTGTTCCTTTCGCTTTGGAGACGAGCGGGAAATTTAGGCTTTGTGGAGGAGAACTGCTCACAATAGCAGCTTATGGTCAGAAGGCAGGGGGAACAACTGGTCCTGGGAATTGCGGATGGGGTCCCGACCAGTAGCTAACGGCTTTCTCTTTTGATGTACGGTCTCAGGGGACAGAGCAACGGACACTCGCTATTTTTTACAAAGGCTGGGAGCAGTTTTCTTAAGAAAGCTTCATGTTTTGGGCAGGAACGCGTTACGTCAGCACACGCAGCCACCGTCGGGAATTGGAGGGAAGGAATAGCACTGGGGCCTAGGTTGACAGGGTACAGTAGTTCGAGTCTAGACGAATTTGTTGTGAGGCCATAATTCGCGAAAGCTTTGTTTATCGGCGAGTGCTGGTCGAGTTCTGGCACAGCGGTGCGGTCCTCTCTGGGCGTGAGAAGTTGAGAGGGTTGGTTCCTGGCCGCCGCCGGAGTCGATCGATCGATTGTTGCAGAGCATTTTCATTCACACTTTGACTTCTCCTGTCACCCAGACAAACACTCAGTTTTTTCGATCAGTCAGGAAGGCGATGCCCATCTCCATGCAGCGGAGCCAACCACGAGCGGCAGCTGTCATCGGCACGCCCCCTTGCACTGTGCCGTCGGTAATATACGCAGCTCCAGCCTGTAGGTTACCAGTTTATTTTTCAGCTGCGTAAAATTCTAACTGAGGTTTCTCAGTGGAGGAATCCGTCGGACCACTTTCCCTCATCATGCGATATCGAGATACTGCATCCGACTACCTACTTGTTTATCTGTGTTACACATTTCACGTATTCTCTCTGCTCCCCTTCTTATTGTAGAGGAGCACACTACATTCCACGCAGTGTCTTTTTGACTAGGCTTTTGTCAACACCTCTATCAGGTGAGGACTATTTACTTGTTTGTTTTAAATTAATATACGAGGGTTGGAGCTTAAATAGTGGCAACTATTTATTCACAACCGATACAAAAGAGTTACATGTTTACACCAGTTACTGTCCTTCAGAGTAGTCACCAGCGTTGTGTAGAACCCGTTGCCAGAAATGTGGAAGGCGTGGTATACCGTTAGCAGAGCCTGTTCTACTGATGGTGCGAATGGAGCTGTCTACTGCCTGTCGAATCTCTGGAACAGTTCTGCAGCGAATACCACGAAGTGGTTCCCTCATCTTCGGAATCAAATCAAAGTCACAAGGACGTAAGTCCGGGGAGTATGGTGGATGGTGTAGTACTTCCCAGTCCCATCGGCCGAACAGAGAAGCCACAGTTTGCGTTGTATACACTCGCACTTTGTCGTGCAAAATTATGGGTGGGTTGCGCAGGAAGTGTCGCCGCTTCTTTCGCAAAGCTGGTCGCAGGTGATGCTCCAAAAACTGACAGTAATACTGTGCATTGACGGTCTGCCGTGGAGGAACGTAATGCGTTAGGATAACACCATCACAGTCGTACACTCAGAATCACCATAACTTTAGACTGCTCCATTCGCACCATCAACAGAACAGTCTCTGCTAACGGTATACTATGCTGGCAACGGGTTCTACACAACGCTGGTGACTACTTTGAAAGACAGTAACAGGTGCGAACGTGTAATTCTTTTGTATCGGTTGTGAATAAATAGTTGTCTCCATTTAAGTTCCAACCCTCGTACATGATTGTTCCTTGTACAAATTCTTGATCAGTTTTGTGTTCCATTTAAATAAAGTAAATACAATTGATCTGTTAAACAGTCACATTCACCAGAGTCCTTTCCAATCCCATCAGAGTCCTTTCCAATCACCATTTTTGGAAGGGAATTTTAATAATTAATTTGATGAATAAATTATATGAGAGGATAGTCGCCCCACATGGGAGGCCGTCAGTAAAGTGTAATCCGTGCAACTGTGTCAACCATAACGCTAGGGTGGTGCAGTGGATAACACATCTGCCTAGTAAGCAGGAGGCCTTGGTTCAGGTACTTCTCGTGGCATAAATTTTAATTCATTACTTCAGCTTCTGTCCTTATCGAAGATATGTAATTTTTATGTTAGTGTTTGAAAGCAATTATTCAGTTTTTGACAGAGGAGTAGGCATTACTCCAATAAGCGTTTTGCAGTTTTCTATTTAATTTCAATCGAAATGTGTTGTTAACGGTAGAGGATATGGATTAGAGACAGAATTCTGGATAATTTTCTACGAACAGATAGTTACAAGTTTCAAATCACAGCTCCAAATCTGAATGGCAGCCCTTTGTATGGGAAGTGAAAATTACGTTATAATATTAAATCTTCGTAACCATTTGTATAGGGGTAGTCATTTTGGATCTATATAATGAACAGATGATGAACTGTTTCAGAAGAAAGTCGTTTTTGCTAGGTAGTGCCTTATGTATTAATTTAAAACTTACAATCAGTCAACAATTTCTTTCTATGTTCGACGGGCGGAATAGTTTAGGTTGTAATTTACCTGATCCATGCTCCATATTTGACCAAGGCAGCACAAAGTTATTCCATTTACTTCAATTTAAAATATAAGTTAATCATATTCTGCAAAAAAACTTTTCCAGGATGTTACTCTCTGAGCTCTCCCCTGTTGTCTAAAGTTGTGGGTACACATATCTACTACACATTTCAGTTTTTTATTGTATTGGATACATCCTTTGTGTAGAAAATGGTCTCTTAAACAACACACAGAGTGTTCCTGAATTGAATTATCCAGGCCATTGTGCAACTGATCATCTGGGGCTTCAGTAATTGTGAATGTTACCGCCACTGTTCTGAGACAATTATATCAAGTGTCCGTCTGCTGTGATCGGGGCGAATTTCGTTTCTGGCTGTAATAGCTGAACATTAACGTTAATTTGTTCATTTATTTATGTGAGTAGAAACTCAACCTGCAGTCTCGTTATCGAGTGCAGTTTGTATAATACAGATAGTAATTGTGACATATTAAAGTATATTTTTATGCAACCGTTATCCAGGGTTGAATGTAGTCGCCAAAGGGAGAATAATGTACCCTCAAAATCCACCACCTGGGACCTTATAACTAAGTACCCGGATTATATCCCGTCACTTTGAGTAGTATAACGACATATCAGTATTTTTTTCTTGTGCTAGTAAAATTACTGTCACTAATTATAAGGAATTAATTTTACACTGAGCCATTAATGACAAAGAAAGGAGTCTTATTTATAAAATATGAATCCATAGTGTTTCCAAATCTGGAAGAAGGGATACAAATCACTACATCTCGGTGTTGTGATCACTGTATTTTGTCTGCCATTCTTCTTGTATCTCCTCGTTCTTTACTTTTCCTCCTCCTGGTTTTGTCCTGTTAACACGCACATATTAATGTAAGGTTCTTTAATTGGAAATAATCACGGATTCTTTTGTCCATGTATTGTGTTACGGGCTTTCATTTACACTAATGTCACCTTTTATTTGATATTAACTGGTTTTATAATGAAACGCGGGTGAGTCTCGGTACATGAGCGGTAACAACCGGCTTGGGCGAAGTTTGCATAGCCACCATTGCGGCCACCTTACTGCCATAACTACTAATTGTAGTAACTGTTTGGAACTTACATGTCATTTGATTAAAAAAGTCTGATTGCCCAGCACGTATCGCATTTGAGATATTCCAAATCTTCACGGACGCGAAAATACTAAACAAAGCCAGTTATTCCGAGACAATAACTTTTTGTTTCTTACAAATTTTAAACCCGTGGACCTTTTTTGAATTTAGCTCGCGCGTTTCTAATTGCGATAAGTTAAAGTAGATGTGTCGTTTTATTTAGGAATTACGACCGGCGGTGGGTCAGCCTCCAGAACCTACATTTAACTACTCAACAAAAAGAAGTGTAACTACTGATTGTAACTACACACTTCACTACTACAATGAAACAGCTACTGATTTACTGTGTTCCGTGTTTCGTTACCCAGTCCTATGAAACACTTTCTGACATGAAATTCTTTTCTTGCTTGGAGTGTGAGATGACCGCCACGTTACCAGAATAGTGTCCTGGTATCACTTCGGTGGCTCTACATTAACAGTTTTATGTTGTTTCGTAGTTATTTTAGTAAACTGGAAGATTACGATGTAGCAGGAAGTGTGGTGAAATAGCTCAAATTGTGCCTATCTGACCAGAATCAAGGGGTGTCTGAGGGAAAGCGTACTGTATTAACACATTAGTGTTCACCCACTATTTACGTATGATATCTCACAAGGTTCCATCGTGGCACTCTTCCTTTTTCTTGTGCGTTTTAATGACCTCTCATTAGTAATATGACCAGACGCTATGCTTGTTGTGTTAGTAGACGATACAAACATTTCAACAATTGGCGAATCAAGTACAGTTATAGAAAGATGTGTTAAAGAAATTTTCATAGACGTTAATAAATCGTTCATAGCCAATTATTTGACATTAGTCTTTGAAAAGAGGTTGTACGCTCTTTAACATGCAATAGGTCCCGCTACCCTCCCTCCCCCCCCCCCCCCCCGCCCAGTATATGCGTGAAATATTTATTTCTCTATTTATTGTGACTTTTGACCTGGAGGCAGTACAGCCATCTCTCAGTGTTTTGGATTTTACAGAATAAGACTGCATTTACCTAGAATTTCATAATTAATTTTAAAATTACAATATTATTTTGATGAAAGACAGTTGGTGTAGTACTTGGTAATGGTTGATTACATCGGATTATTTTTTGTATGGAATCAGTTTGCTGATTTGCACACAATTTACATTCTAAAAAGATGTGACTGATATCCACTAGTGTTATTCTATCACATTCACAATAAGAGTTGTGTACAACATGTATTCGGTGAAGATGGCTACGGAAGGATCCATGATAAGCCTAAATTATGACGACATGCAGTTAGAAGAGGGTGTCAATGTAGAATTCTTGGTATTCCTACTTGATAATAAATTGAACTGAGAGGAGCGCGCCATAGAACTGCTCAAGGTCTAAGAAAATCTTTATTTCACATGCGGATGTTGACAGACATAGGCGACATAAAAAATAAATAAGCTATCTTGCTTCGCTCTCTTTCTGTGCATTAACCAACTTGCATTATAATAGCTAACACAGTAAATATTTATTTTTTAAACTCGATTTGAAGCAATTAAACAGAATGCAAATCCACGTACACTGGCTTAAGCAGCCTTTGCTTTGCTACATTATTAATTAGGTAAAGAACAACAAACTATAACACTTTAAATCACAGTCGTGCTTTGATAAGCAGTCTTTAACCTACTCAAATATAACTGGCTGTACGAATGCCAACACAAAATTAAATTCAAGTTCAGCCACTTTCTCATGAAATGAACAGTGATAAAACTTTGTAATTCTCATCAAAGTGCATAAATGCAACAATTAATAAACTTTTTCATTTCAGATTAAATTTCCTAGTTTCAGGCAGCTTTTCAAGAAAGACAAATTGTTTAAGAAAATAACTGCAGATTGATTTAAAATTGCGCTGGCAGTGAAGTATTTTTCAAACAATAAAACTGAACTTTGAATACTTTAACTCCACACATTAGAAAGCAATCATAACTATTTTTACAGCTGCCGAATAAGTCTTTCTATAATAAATTAGGACACTCGGAATTAAATCCACTAGGATAGGATTACTGTCCAGGTTTGTGATTTGGGATCATCACGGGTGTAAGATGGAGTTTTTAGCATCACCACGATTGTTATTAAAATCAACCAAATTTCACAAATATACTCCTGGAAATGGAAAAAAGAACACATTGACACTGGTGTGTCAGACCCACCATACTTGCTCCGGACACTGCGAGAGGGCTGTACAAGCAATGATCACACCCACGGCACAGCGGACACACCAGGAACCGCGGTGTTGGCCGTCGAATGGCGCTAGCTGCGCAGCATTTGTGCACCGCCGCTGTCAGTGTCAGCCAGTTTGCCGTGGCATACGGAGCTCCATCGCAGTCTTTAACACTGGTAGCATGCCGCGACAGCGTGGACGTGAACAGTATGTGCAGTTGACGGACTTTGAGCGAGGGCGTATAGTGGACATGCGCGAGGCCGGGTGGACGTACCGCCGAATTGCTCAACACGTGGGGCGTGAGGTCTCCACAGTACATCGATGTTGTCGCCAGTGGTCGGCGGAAGGTGCACGTGCCCGTCGACCTGGGACCGGACCGCAGCGACGCACGGATGCACGCCAAAACCGTAGGATCCTACGCAATGCCGTAGGGGACCGCACCGCCACTTCCCAGCAAATTAGGGACACTGTTGCTCCTGGGGTATCGGCGAGGACCATTCGCAACCGTCTCCATGAAGCTGGGCTACGGTCCCGCACACCGTTAGGCCGTCTTCCGCTCACGCCCCAACATCGTGCAGCCCGCCTCCAGTGGTGTCGCGACAGGCGTGAATGGAGGGACGAATGGAGACGTGTCGTCTTCAGCGATGAGAGTCGCTTCTGCCTTGGTGCCAATGATGGTCGTATGCGTGTTTGGCGCCGTGCAGGTGAGCGCCACAATCAGGACTGCATACGACCGAGGCACACAGGGCCAACACCCGGCATCATGGTGTGGGGAGCGATCTCCTACACTGGCCGTACACCACT